>NC_139624.1:48224173-48259173 GCF_964638095.1 Poromitra crassiceps
ACCCCACCCGTCCCTTAAAAACCCCAGCCCACCCGCCCCTTTAAAACCCTACCCCACCCGCCCCTTTAAAACCCTACCCCACCCGCCCCTTTAAAACCCCAGCCCACCCGCCCCTTTAAAACCCTACCCCACCCGCCCATCTAAAAGCCCACCCCTCCTCTTCTCCTCTTCACTCAGCGCTCCTTCGCACCTCTTCTTCCCCTTCGTCTGTCTTCTTCCCCTCACTCTCTGAAACCGTGTTTTCATCAGCGTATTTTGATGTGCATTTTCTAGTATCGCATTAGAAGAGGTTGATGGAATAGGCACATTTAGAAGAAGAAAAAAACGTCCTCAGTTTAGCAAAAAATACACCGGTTGTTAGAGTAACGCGGCGTTCACACACAACGCGCTCATTTGAGCTGCCAGCGTCTTTCTGCAATTAATTCTCTATGTAAGGACGCGCTAAGCGCGCTCCTCTTTCAAGGAACGCACCTGGGGCTCTATCTTCCCAAAAGCACTAATTTAGCGTTTGCGCTCGTTTAACGCCGTGCGCAATGCAAATTGGGGGCGGACACAAGTGCATGCCTGTAATAATTGTACTGGGCATTGGCTGCCACAAGCCAAAGCAGGCGTTTCAGCGCTAAAATGTGGTGATAGATGGCATTATGCTATCGTCAGCAGCGCGAAATTACTTTGCGCTAAGAGCTTTACACGCAAATACCTCTCTGCGCTGGGTGCGCTGCACGGAGATTACGGCTGCGCTCCCAGCGCAGAGAGATATTTGCGCAGTGGAAAGTGGAATTCCTTTTGGATATGTCATTACGCACATCCTTGCCACGCCAACACATCAAATTGTGCTGCTAAAATTGGGTATTAGCAGATAATTCAGTGAGACAATCAACTATAACTCACTGAGAAACTTTTATCACATCGCAAAGAGGGAAATGAATTGAGAAAACTTGTTGGAAAATGGACATAGGCTATTTACCTTCATAAGCCGGGGGGTCGTTAGCACCACAGACGATCTGTTAATAAGCTCTCTCTGTCCTCGCACGAGTGAGTACACTCTATTACGCATGGAGAGAATTACAGCATATTGCATGCCTCGCGCAAACAGCCATTGCGAGACGGGAATCTGATTGGTTTTGACTGACGTAATGCCCAGCCTTGCCTGGCCACGCCTGTGAATAATTCTGGTAGTTAAGACCGCCCAAATCCCGTTTGCGCAGGCATTTTGGGGCACAGATGATTTTGGCACGGCTCTAATTTGCGCTTGCGACACGTGCCATGAACCTTTCCGCATCCCGGCCGAGAATTGCATCCCCAACATATTTCGGGGCTGTTTTAACTTAGAAATCAGGGAGGTCACGTCTACCAGACAATTATATCACTTTTAAACAGTTACATTTCTGTATAAATCATTACAAGTATGCTCCCATGAGGTGGGGATGCTTTTTTTTGTTGATTGGTGGGGGAGCAAAACTCAGCAGAACACCTGGCGGACGGCGCAAGGCGGAATGCTATCTTCCCTGCCTTAAGGCACGCGCAAACAGGTGCGCCCCTGGTGTTTTAAACGCTGGTGGCGTTTAACATTTGGAGGAAAAGCGCCCTGCTTGTCTTTTCACTCATCCTACCTCTTCTCCTCTCAGAGGGAGGGCTGCTGCCAGAATTAAGCAATATCACACGAGAGGGAGTGCTGTTGTTGGCTAATATCGGCACTGCTGTGATTCGGTCAGTAATCACAGCAGTGCCGATATTAGACAACAACAGCACGACATCAAGTGTGATATTGCTTTTATACAATAGTTCTATTAAACAAAGCTGATTAAAAAAATGACAAAAAGCTGAGAAAATATATGATTTCTCTATTTATTCCAAAAATAGTTCCCTCAGCTTTCTGCTTTGCCGAAAATGTAGCCTAATCAGCCTAATTAACTGCAGGCTGTCTACTTTACTACTGTCTACTCTACAGCTGTGAAGTGTTTTGTTGATTAGGGCAGCTGTGAAGCGGAGTGATCTACACACAGTGAAGCGCCAGTGCATTATCATGAAATATTGGCACTGGTAGGATCCCTCTTGTCCAATCAAATTGCCCGGCCGGAACTAACTGTTGTATAATTGGCAATAATCTGGCTTTCATGTTGACAGTCAACAACACAAAAAAACTGACAAAACCAGCTGGCTACCGTCCATGTGAACGTTGTGTCCTAAACTGTACTGCACGCGACTGCAGGGGAAAACAAAACGAAGCGCAAAAAAAACGCTCCATGCGATATGTTTTGTGCACAATGGAAGCGCTCTCAACATGATTTCCATCGCGTTCTTACTGAAAAAAGCACGTTGGGTGTGAACGCCGCCTAACTGTAGTCAGCAGCCTGGCGCGCATGCTCACAGTGAGCAGCCAGCTGCGGCCTGGCCAAAACAGTGACTGGCGGCGGTTGCTTCATAACGTTAGCTGATAAAAGTAATTTGCAAATGGCAACCTGGCCAATTCATTGGCCAGATCCACCCCAGGAGGATTAGCGGAGGTTATTGTGGCGTGTTTGTTCATGTCTTGGCTTGCATTGGCTATGGGGAAGTGGATAGCTTATCGTTAGCATGACACAGCCAGGAGCGGCCTGCTTCCCCTGGGGCTGGTGTGAGCTGGGATGCAACACATTAGTGGTGCCCGAGCACCAGTATTGGGCAAGTTACTTTCAAAATGTAATATACTACATATTACTTTCATTTGAAAGTAATAAGTTACTTTACAATATTACTGTCTATGTAGAGCAACACATTACTTATTACACTACTTTTTGCATTACTTTCACCAAAATAACAGCAGTAGCAGAATGACATCGTTGCCCCGGAACATCCCGAAAAATAATTTTAACCGTCTTGAAGTCAGTGTAAACCATCAAAAATTCGAAATGTTATCCTTTTCCTTTGTTATTGTCATCACACTATTTGATTAGGGAATGATTGTACCTTTATTTAAATATATGCTTTGATAATAATAATAATAATAATGTAACTCAATTTGTGACGTGTTACTTGACAAAGTAACAGGTATAATATTACTGAAATCCTATTGGTAATAAGTTATATTACTGAGTTACTGCTAAAAGTAATATAATATAGGCAATGTGTTACTTTTGTAATGAGTTAAGCTTAGGACATACTCCAGGAAGGCAGCGCGAGGCGGAGCTCCGCAAACCGGGAGCGCACTCACCGCTCGGGTTGAGGTGTTCATACTCAGAGTGCTGCTCAGAGCACTGCTGTTTACATAGTAGGCTACAGTGAATGGCCGATGATAAAGTCAATGAAACACAATTAAAAGTCAATGGAATGCCATTATGTTCAGTAGACTGCGGTTTCACTCTCAAACGATTGTATCAGCACATGAATAGCACATTTATTTAATGTAAATAGGCCTAGATCTGTCTCAACACAGCACATTACTTGAAATGACTAAAAACATTAGGGTTGTGCTACAACCCAGGTTTTACGAGTGAGAACGAGAGCTCTCACTAGTGCCTAGTTCGCTGCGTACGCAGCACCATGGAAGACTGTCATTTTTGCTCCAAAAATTACTTTACATTAAAACCTGACCACGCCCCTTTAGGTGACGTGGTGCCCCCCTGGGGCTGACTGGGCCAACCCACCTCGCCCCCGTGACTACGTCACGGCCAGTCAGCCCAGGGTCCGCCACTCATTTCTTCCAGCCAGCTGAGATCCGACGCACCCAGAGACGCATCGACGCAGCAAGGCTGGGTAGTGAGAGCTCTCGTTCTCACTCGTAAAACCTGGGTTGTAGCACAACCCTAATGTTTTACTTCGTTTCGAACTCAAGCTCTCACTAGTGCCTCCATTCAACCGACCTTGCTGCCGGGAGCACCCCACAGGGCGACCCGAAAGGCACCGGTGAACCACGGCCATATGGCAACGTTTATGCCTATGACATATTAGAGTGGCAACGATACTACTTTCTTGCCACCGACAGCACCGCGTGCGCGAACTGCGAACCGGACACGTCGAGACTGTAGTACCTGACAAAAGTGTGATGAGAGGACCATGAGGCCGCGGCACACATGTCCTCCACCAACACACCACGCAACAACGCAGAGGATGTCGCAACACCTCGCGTAGAATGCGCCTTGATACCCTCCGGGGGAACCTTGCCGACGGCAGAGTATGCCAACGCGATCGCCTCCACTATCCAGTGTGATAAGCGATCCTTGGAAAGGGGTCCGCCCTGGGCCCTTTGCCCAAAGCAAACCAACAGCTGATCTGTAATGCGTAATGAACGCATCCTGGCCACATAGGCCGAGAGCGCCCTTACGGGGCACAGCATGTGCAAACGTCTCTCCTCACCCGAACTGAACGGCGGGGGACAGAATGCCGATAAGTCTATTACCATAGACCTATAGCTGGCATTAATATTCTTGGGCTGGTACGCCGGGTTAGGTCGCAACGTAACCCTGCGCCCATCGTCCCCAAAAACCATACAGGCCTGCTGTACCGAGAGGGCAATCAGGTCACCGACTCTCTTCCCTGACGATAAGGCCAGCAGCAGCGCGGTCTTTAAGGACAGAACCTTTAAATCGGCGGAGTCCAAGGGCTCAAACGGATGACCCGTTAGCCCGTCCAGCACCGTAACCAGGTCCCATTTGGGAAAAACGCACCGCAACGGCGGGCGCAGTTTACGCGCCCCCTTCATGAAGCGCGAGACCAAAGGGCACACCCCCACGGGGGTCCCTTCAATCCCCATGTGGCAAGCCGAAATCGCAGCCACGTACACCCTAAGCGACTGCGGGGACTGCCCCGCGTCAAGCAAGCTTTGAAGGAAACAGAGAACTGGACGCACGCTGCAGTTCACTGGATCCACACCCTTACTTGTGCACCATCGCGAAAAAACCTGCCACTTGTACGCATACTGAGTGCGGGTCGAAGCGGCCCTAGCACTCTGAATAGTGCGCACCACATTGTCAGGCAAGCCCTGTGCTAGCAACTGGTCCCGTTCAGGAGCCAGACTGCTAGCTTCCACCTGCCTGGGGAGGGGTGGAACACCTCCCCCTCCACCTGGGACAGGAGATCGGCCCGCACCGGCAATGCCCACGGCGGGCCCTGCGCCAGGGAGACCAGGTCCGCAAACCACGTCTGCCTGGGCCAGAACGGGGCCACTAGAACGAGCCGGAGACGCTGTTCCCTCACCCTGTCCAACACCTGACGGATCAGGGGGATCGGTGGAAACGCATAGAGCCCCTCCCGTGGCCACGCGTTCGCCAACGCGTCGTGTCCCAACGGGGGGCTGTCCTCCTGGATCGAGAACCACAATGGGCAGTGCGTCGCGCGCCGCGATGCGAAGAGATCGACGCGGGCACGACCGAACCTGGCCCAAATCTGTTCCACCACCTGAGGGTGGAGGCACCACTCCGTGTGACGGGGGTAGCCTCGAATCAGCAGGTCGGCGCCGTAATTCAGCCGTCCCGGCAGATAGACCGCCGACACTGACAGGAGACGGGGATACGCCCACAGGTGAATCTCCGCCGCTAACCGGTTCAAAGTCTTCGACCGCACACCGCCCTGTTTGTTCAGGTGGGCGATCGCCGCCATATTGTCCGAGCGAATCAGCACATGGCGTCCATGTATGACTCGCTGGAAATGAAGCAGAGCGAGGCGGATCGCCTCCAGCTCCAAGACGTTTATGTGGCGATGCTCCTGAGCTTCCCACCGGCCGTTCGCCGACAGAAGCCCGCACACCGCACCCCAACCCCAGAGGGAGGCGTCGGTGCGAATCACTAGCCTGAGCGGGACCGGGCCCAATCGAGTGCCCCTCGATAGGTAACGGGGGTCTGCCCACATGGCCAAAGCCAGGCGGGCCTGACCTGTCATAGGCACCCTGCGATGACGGTCCCTGGCTGGATCCAAGCGCAACGCAAGGAACCAGATCTGGAACGGACGCATGTGTAGCCTCCCCAGGGGGAGCACATGCAGTGCCGAGGCCATCAGGCCCAACATGACTGTGCACTGAAGCACTGACACCGAGGAGCATCGACTTAATGTCCTCGCTGTCCGCACCGTGCGCGCCTGTCGCTCCCGCGAAAGGCGGGCTCGCATAGCCCGGGAGTTCAACTCGAGCCCCAGGAAGATCGCCGTCTGTTCTGGGGCGAGGCAGCTCTTTTTCCAGTTCACCAGAAACCCTAAGGTTTGTAGGTGATCGGTCACCACCTTGGTATGTTTCATGGCATCGATCCTCGAGCCGGCCACAATAAGAGCGTCGTCGAGGTAAAGGAAGATGCGAAACCCTCTCGTGCGGAGGGGGGCCAAGGCCGTCTCCACGCAAGCCGTGAAGGTTCGCGGGCTCAATGACATGCCGAAAGGCAAGACACAGAACTCGTAAGCCTTCCCCAGGAAGGAGAACCTCAGGTATTTCCTGTGTCTCTTGACCACGTGGACATGGAAGAACGCATCTTTCAGGTCCACGGAAGTAGAAATCCCCCTGTCTCAACGCGTTGAAGAGGTGGGGAAAAGAGAGCATTCGGAACGGGAGCTTCCTCAGCGTCTTGTTGAGGCGCCGGAGGTCCAGAATTGGACGCATGGAGCCGTCCTTTTTGGGCACGACGAAGTACCTGTGGTAGAAACCCGAGCGCACCTCTGCCTTGGGGACCGAGCGGATCGCCCCCTTGGCGAGGAGCGAAATGACCTCCTTGTGGAGTATGTCTATGGACTCCCCCTCCACGACCGTATCGTGGGTCCCGTCGAACCTGGGTGGGGCCCTGGCAAATTGCATGGCGTAACCCTTCCGAAGGGTGCGCCGCAGCCACGGGGACGGGGAACACAGACGCTCCCAGGCCTAGAGCCTGTCGGGCAACGATGGTCTGTTTAGTATATTGTTGGGCACCGGGGGACCCGGTGCTTTGGTTGGGGAAGAAAAAGGGGGGGGGGGACAAACGAGGCTAAGCCCCCCTGCCGGTTTCTTACGCGGGCTCCGCCTACTGACGTGCCCTGTGAGCGTGTTGAACCGGCGAAACCCCCCAGCCGTGCGGCTTTCGCCGGCTGGGGGGAGTAAGGAGGCAAGCCTCTCTTTTGACCGCCGGATGCGGACTCGCCCGCTCGCGCGGTCCCCAGGAGAGCTCCCGACCAACGATGGGCCCATGGCACCATCGATGGTGGGCTTGTTCCGGGGGCCTCCTGACGGCGGATAAGCGATCCAGGGAGAGCTCCCGACCGGACTCGGGCGCTGGGCACCGAGGACGGTGGGCTTGTCCCTAAAGCTACAAGCCGAAGGCTGGCCCTGAAGCCAAGCCCCGGCGAGCTGGGTTGGGTAGGCCCCTGCTGAGTCCCAGACCGAAGTTGAGCGCTGAGCTCCAACAACGGTGGGCTCATAGCCCCCCCCCTTCCCCAGGGAGGTGACTAAGTACGGGACTGGTTACCCGCTCCCCGCGCACCTCCTCGTTTTGGGGGGCGGGGGCCGCGTACCCTGGCCTGCCGTGGGACGAATGATGGGCCCAACGTGGCTGGGTGGGGCGCATCCACTGGGGGCGCCCTAGCCGGTGAGACTCGTACCCGCTGATGCGGGGCGGCCCGCGGCGGCGGAGGCCCCGGAGGACGACTCTGCGCGCGCGCTTGGACCTGGAACCGGCGGTCCTCCCCCTTCGCCCGCTTGGGCATGAAGGTGCTGACCGCCGCCGAGTCCCTCTGACGCGTCTCCAACCGCTGGGCCAAGTCTTCCACGGAGGAGCCTCCCTCGGGAGGTGCATGGCTAAGGGCTGACTGGCCGTGACGTAGTCACGGGGGCGAGGTGGGTTGGCCCAGTCAGCCCCAGGGGGGCACCACGTCACCTAAAGGGGCGTGGTCAGGTTTTAATGTAAAGTAATTTTTGGAGCAAAAATGACAGTCTTCCATGGTGCTGCGTACGCAGCGAACTAGGCACTAGTGAGAGCTTGAGTTCGAAACGAAGTAAAACTAACAGTTAGAAATCAAAGTTTACCACATGGGTCAAGAA
Organism: Poromitra crassiceps; assembly: GCF_964638095.1. NCBI lineage: Eukaryota > Metazoa > Chordata > Actinopteri > Beryciformes > Melamphaidae > Poromitra > Poromitra crassiceps. Next base: position 48,232,143 of record NC_139624.1, read on the forward strand.
ATGTGGTCAAAACATGGCTCAGTGTAGCCTACTTACTTCTTCATTTCATTTATCTTCCTGTCTCTCTCATGGATCTATTGTCTCCCTGCAAAACGGAGCAGAGTGGCGCGGTGCGCTGCTAGAAAAATCTGGCGACGCGTGTTTACGGCTGCGGTGGCTTCGCCCCCACCGCGATTACGTCATATTGGCCGCACGGCCCTCACGATTGGAAGCGCACGTGGAGTATGTCCCGCCCTTTAGTTACCCCCAACATGGCCGAACAGGGACTTGATCTGTTACTGCAACCAAACAATATTCCAAAAGCATTACGTTAGGCATACATTTGCGACTGTTACATTATCCACACAAGACAGTATTGGATGAATTAGCAGGGCTTCTGGCTGATAAATTGATTAGCTATGTTAGCTAGATAGTGGTGTTAGCAAGCAAGCTAACATTATAAACAGCCAGCTAAAACCACAATATCACAACATATTTGTCACAGTCATTTTGTGCCTCACTTTTGACTCCAACCAGCTATTTATTATGGTAATAACACAGTGGTATCATGTCTTCTGCAGTAAGTTTCATGGTAAAAAGCAGCTAATATCACAAGCTACAAGCTAATACAAGAAGAGAACAGGTCCCTCTGTGAACCGAAAGCATGACCGCGACTTACTTTAATGTTAATTTAGTGTTAATTGTGAAAAATGCTTCCCTATTGTTACACATAGGAGCTTTAATGCGCAAAATGGGAGATGGAAAAATAATAATATAAAATAATATTTACTCATCACCGCCAGAAAGAAAGAAATGCACTCACTAGCCGATTACATGGCATACTAATTATTAATTATGATGATGATGATGATGATGATTATTATTATATTTTTTTGCATGTTTCTGGCAGGGGGTTCAGCCCCAGGGGAGCACGGGGAGAGCATGCAGGCTCCACATGGAGGGGCCCTTTTGACGACCCCACCTAGGCCGTGGGCGCTGGGGACATGGGGATGGGGACACACCCACAGCATCCCAGGCCGGAATCGAAAACAGGACCTTCTTGCTGTGAGGCAACAGCGCTGCCACTGCGCCACCGTGCCCCCCCCCACATAATAATTATTACTTATCTTATGGAAAGGGCTCTCTCTCCATCTATGATCTTGTCTCGCCTCCCGCCCGCACACAACCTACTTATACAACAGCTGTTGTCGACTTTTCAAAAGTTCACTTGGAATTTGCGCCAAATCTGTATGATCGGTGATATTGGCGGGCTATACATACAGCTGTTTCACAACACCCCACCCCCCCTCCCCTCACCACCACCTCCCCCCCACACAGGCTCTCCTAATTAACGGGGAGGAAGTGGACTGAGCGATGTGGTGTTAGGGTGAGAGGGGGCAGCACCTGGCTGTGCGTTCACACCTCCGCTCACTTCACTTCTGCCTCAGAGCACACAGCACAGCTGGAGCCAGCCTCGCGCACGTATACCTCTCTCTCTCTCTCGCTCTCTCTCTCACTCTCTCACACACACGCACACACAGGTAGTACATAATAATAATCCTCTCACATGTACCGTATGCTCCGCTGCTCATAACATGACAGATTGCCCTTATATAAACGCCACTTGCAGTATTGTTCACATTTCAGAAAACTTGATAAGAATGAATGGAGAAACGGCTCTCCTCTCTTATGATGGATTTCTCCCTGTGTGATTGTTGAACATCTCTTGGTGCAAAATGAGAGAAGCCCTCGCTCTTTGATTCTGAGATTCTGACGGCAAGACCAGGAGCCGAGTGCACCAGCTGGGCGTAAAAAAGTAGGTCTTAACTCTTACGCCGGTCTTAGCTACGCCCAACGTTGTGATTTGAATTTACACCGAGTGCACCAAGCCTGACTTACCATGGTCGTAGCTGCGCCCGGTCTTTAGGCTGCGGACATGCGCGTCCATGTGAATACGTGCTTGTTGCCAAGCAACACACTTCTCTCAGACGAGCTCGAGACAGCTGACAGACAGCTCCAACTCAGCTCAAACTTATAGAGTTGTATTCAAAGCATAGAAACTTTCTCACAGCTAAATTTAACAGCGCCAACACAAACAAACAGAAACAACATGCATGAAATATGATCACAAGTGCAATCAGTACTGAATGCAATGACGGACTGCGCACTGCAGGCAGTTGAGGAAGTCAGGAAGAAATGGAAAGATCTTCCGACGCATCAGCTTTTAAAAACCCGCCGACGAGCGGAGGTCCTGCACCCAAAACGTCCATTTACAGCACATATCGATCGATATTTTTGGAGAAGATTCCCCCGCATCACAGGACTGAACGGCATTGACAACACAGAGCTGTCAGTCCCAACAGCGCAGATCAAGATGAGACAGCTGTCACTGTCAGTGAGTACGCCTTGGGTGTAACTTTTACGCCTGCTCCATACCAGACGTAAAAGTTACACCCAGGCACAGCGCATACAGGGCTTAAGACTACATGGTGCACTAGTCATAACATTAAGTTAGTCGTAACTTTGAGTTCTACGTCGGACGTAGCGTTACACATAGGCGTACGTCCAGCTGGTGCACTCGGCTCCTGATGTTTACCGCTGATGCTTTAGCTGCCGTCAAACGCTGCTGATGCTTTAGCTACAGTCAAACTCCTCTGATGCTTTAGCTGCCGTCAAACTCCGCTGATGCTTTAGCTGCCGTCAAACTCTGCTGCTGCTTTAGCTACTGTCAAACTCTGCTGATGCTTTAGCTGCCGTCAAACTCTGCTGCTGCTTTAGCTACTGTCAAACTCCGCTGATTCTTTAGCTGCCATCAAACTCTGCTGCTGCTTTAGCTACTGTCAAACTCTGCTGATGCTTTAGCTGCCGTCAAACTCAGTTGATGCTTTAGCTGCCGTCAAAGTCCTCTGATGCTTTAGCTGCCATCAAACTCTGCTGCTGCTTTAGCTGCCGTCAAACTCCGCTGATGCTTTAGCTGCCGTCAAACTCTGCTGCTGCTTTAGCTACTGTCAAACTCTGCTGATGCTTTAGCTGCCGTCAAACTCAGTTGATGCTTTAGCTGCCATCAAACTCCGCTGATGCTTTAGCTGCCGTCAAACTCTGCTGATGCTTTAGCTGCCGTCAAACTCTGCTGATGCTTTAGCTGCCGTCAAACTCTGCTGCTGCTTTAGCTACTGTCAAACTCTGCTGATGCTTTAGCTGCCGTCAAACTCTGCTGATGCTTTAGCTGCCGTCAAACTCCGCTGATGCTTTAGCTGCCGTCAAACCCCTCTGATGCTTTAGCTGCCGTCAAACTCCGCTGATGCTTTAGCTGCTGTCAAACTCCGCTGATGCTTTAGCTGCCATCAAACTCCGCTGATGCTTTAGCTGCTGTCAAACTCCGCTGATGCTTTAGCTGCTGTCAAACTTCGCTGATGCTTTAGCTGCTGTCAAACTCCGCTGATGCTTTAGCTACTGTCAAACTCCGCTGATGCTTTAGCTGCCGTCAAACTCCGCTGATGCTTTAGCTGCTGTCAAACTCCGCTGATGCTTTAGCTGCTGTCAAACTCCGCTGATGCTTTAGCTGCCATCAAACTCCGCTGATGCTTTAGCTGCCGTCAAACTCCGCTGATGCTTTAGCTGCTGTCAAACTCCTCTGATGCTTTAGCTGCCATCAAATTCCGCTGATGCTTTAGCTGCCATCAAACTCCTCTGATGCTTTAGCTGCTGTCAAACTCCACTGATGCTTTAGCTGCCGTCAAACTCCGCTGATGCTTTAGCTGCCGTCAAACTCCGCTGATGCTTTAGCTGCCGTCAAACTCCGCTGATGCTTTAGCTGCCGTCAAACTCCGCTGATGCTTTAGCTGCCGTCAAACTCCGCTGATGCTTTAGCTGCCATCAAACTCCGCTGATGCTTTAGCTGCCGTCAAACTCCGCTGATGCTTTAGCTGCTGTCAAACTCCGCTGATGCTTTAGCTGCTGTCAAACTCCGCTGATGCTTTAGCTGCCATCAAACTCAGTTGATGCTTTAGCTGCCGTCAAACTCAGTTGATGCTTTAGCTGCCATCAAACTCAGTTGATGCTTTAGCTGCCATCAAACTCAGTTGATGCTATAGCTGCCATCAAACTCCGCTGATGCTTTAGCTGCTGTCAAACTCCGCTGATGCTTTAGCTGCTGTCAAACTCCGCTGATGCTTTAGCTGCTGTCAAACTCCGCTGATGCTTTAGCTGCTGTCAAACTCCGCTGATGCTTTAGCTGCTGTCAAACTCCGCTGATGCTTTAGCTGCCGTCAAACTCCGCTGATGCTTTAGCTGCCATCAAACTCAGTTGATGCTTTAGCTGCCATCAAACTCAATTGATGCTTTAGCTGCTGTCAAACTCAGTTGATGCTTTAGCTGCCGTCAAACTCAGTTGATGCTTTAGCTGCTGTCAAACTCAGTTGATGCTTTAGCTGCTGTCAAACTCAGTTGATGCTTTAGCTGCTGTCAAACTCCTCTGATGCTTTAGCTGCCGTCAAACTCCGCTGATGCTTTAGCTGCCATCAAACTCAGTTGATGCTTTAGCTGCTGTCAAACTCAGTTGATGCTATAGCTGCCATCAAACTCTGCTGATGCTTTAGCTGCTGTCAAACTCCGCTGATGCTTTAGCTGCCATCAAACTCCGCTGATGCTTTAGCTGCTGTCAAACTCTGCTGATGCTTTAGCTGCCATCAAACTCCGCTGATGCTTTAGCTGCTGTCAAACTCCTCTGATGTTTTAGCTGCTGTCAAACTCTGCTGATGCTTTAGCTGCCATCAAACTCAGTTGATGCTTTAGCTGCTGTCAAACTCAGTTGATGCTTTAGCTGCCATCAAACTCAGTTGATGCTTTAGCTGCTGTCAAACTCAGTTGATGCTTTAGCTGCTGTCAAACTCCGCTCTAGCTTTAGCAACATTGGAAAAATTTATTGTGTTTTAGGGTGGATTTTTCCTTTAATCCAGGGATATCTGACACTTTCCCTGTTTGCTCAGCTGCATGTGCTCAAACACACACACACACACACACACACACACACACACACACACACACACACACACACACACACACACACACACACACACACACACACACACACACACACACAGAGTGAGATGGGGCTGTGTAATGTTATATTATGTGGTCCTGTGTAGCTCAGTCAGTAGAGCATGGCCGTATCACTGCAGGGCGAGAGGTTTTATTCTTATGGCGTTTGTGTATTTTGGATAAAAGCGTTTGCCAAATGGCACAATATGTTTTCGGGTGAAAACCTCATATTTCCAAAATATCTACTTCCCAGGTACTGAACAGCTTTGCTTTCAGCTTGAGGACCATGTATTTTGTATCCAGATGTTGCAGAATAGTCCTCAGTTTACTCGAGGAGTATGAAATCATTCAGTTGAAGTTAAAATATTAAAATGATTACTTGATCACTCCCGTCATCGGATGCATCTGGCTTTTTAGGCCCATACACTCACACCTTTTCTGGCTGCTTCCAGAATACTGTATGCACATGTTCCTTATCTACAGTAGACTCTCTTATTGAAATGTGACATTTCAATAGTGTTGCAGAAGGGGCGACAAGCAAAGGAGTACCAAAGGTGCTGTTCGAATCACAATCTGAGTAAAAACTGTCATGTCACAATTAGTCGCAAGAAAACAACAAAATACATAACAAAGAAAGAACATGACAAAATCGTTAAGCATTGCCTCCGCCGGCGATAGCCAGGCCAGAGGCATTATGGATCCGGGTTGTCCGTCCCTCCGTCCATCCGTCGGTCCGTCCGTCCGATGTTTGTTAACGCGATATCTTAGGAATGCCTTGACGGAATTTCATCAAATTTGCCTCAGACATCAACTTAGACTGAAGGATGATCTGATTAAATTTTGGTGGTCAAAGGTCAAAGGTCAAGGTCGCTGTGACCTCTCGAACGCCATTTTCAAGCTTGTTAATGCGATATCTCAGGAATGCCTTGACGGAATTTCATCAAATCTGCCTCAAACATCGACTTAGACTCAAGGATGATCTGATTACATTTTGGTGTTCAAAGGTCAAGGTCACTATGAACTCAAACATCCAATTTCCAAGCTCTGGAAAGCAACATCTCAGGAGTGCCTTGACGATATTTCTTCCAATTTGCCTCAAATGGGGATTTGGACTCCAGAATGAACTAATGGTGGAGGCATAACTCCGCGGTGCGGTCGTTCTGGTTTGTTTTTTGTTTTTCAAATTGGACAAAGAGATGAGGGAGACAAATTTCAGACGAGTCTGCAGGACCAAGGGCCAATATAAAATAAACTCATTTTTTCAGCCTCAGTCCGTGCAGTTGGTACCTTAATGCTTGCTTCACATTTGAGGAGCTGTCATGACATCCATATGTTTTGTACAGTCTATGGTTCAGACAGACAGACAGACAGACAGACAGACAGACAGACAGACACACACACACACACACACACACACAGTAGCTGTCCTGGCCGTCCTGAATAATAACGGCTTCCATGTCCTCTGAGAAGAAACAACTTCCATGTCTTCTGAGAGGAAACAGCAGAAGGTTTGGACTTTTCAGGAAGACCATCTTCCTGACCTGCTGCCAGCCGCTTCTCATTACATCACCTTACTGAGTCCAGATTGTGGAATGAATGTGTGTGTGTGTGTGTGTGTGTGTGTGTGTGTGTGTGTGTGTGTGTGTGTGTGTGTGTGTGTGTGTGTGTGTGTGTGTGTGTGTGTGTGTGTGTGTGTGTGTGTGTGTGAGAGAGAGTGCATGCGCGCGTACGTGCGTTTTTGTCTGTGCTTGCATGCATGTGTGCTGTACTTTGCATCTACGGAGGTTATCTTCAACTGTGTTTTATTTAAGCATGGATTTAAGGATGATATCGGAACCCCCTTCCCCCCCGTGATATTTTCCAACTCTTTTGGCCGATTGCCGATACCGATATACCGTATCTGGACATTTTTCCCACCAATTTCAGAGAACATCAAGTCTCTCCTGTAGTGGAATTAACACATTATTATGCCTACTCTTATCGCGATGGCTGCACTGGCAGATGCACACATAAATACAATGCTTTTCAAAATGCACACATTCACTGGGCAAAATAAAAAAAATAAAAAAATACTTGTTCGTTTCAGGCTGATGGCGATGTTTCATTTCAAAGCCTTTATCGGCCGATACCGATGACGTGCCGATGACATCATCGTGCATCACTAGTTTTATTACATCACCGTTATGGGTCCAGCAATTGGATGTGCGTGTGTGTGTGTGTGTGCTCGCTCACATGCACGCACACGCTATCCGCCTGCGTTAAGCACAGTTTTATCCCCACACAGCCCACATCTTTCTTCCCTGTGACTGTACGCTGAAATCTATCGGACTCCCCCGGCCGTTGATGCGGCAGCAGCGAGTGACAGAGACGCCAAATGAAGACGGATGGTGGACGGGAGTGGACCCTTGACCCCGGTGATTAGATATGGGCGCTGTAATTGGCCGGCTGTGCTCTCCATCAACAGGCATTACAGGCCGCTCGGCCAGCCATTAGCGGCTCTGCTATTCCTGGAAGCACCTGGAAGCAGCACGGCCTTTGTGTCCCTTTCTCCATCTCCAAGTGTTTCTCTCGTTATCAGGATCGTCTAATAGGGATTATTCAACGGTCAAGTAGCACATACAATGAAGGCTATCTAGGTAGGTAGCGTGGTAAAACCATCTTCATAAAGTGACCTCACATTCTGATTCGGTCTATGTATCAGTCTGGACTTGCAGCCGCCCACATCGAGGGAGGAGGCGACTTGCTTTGATGGACAACTCATCAGCGTCGCCAAACCCAATCAAAATCCACTCGGAAGAACGAGGAAAATGTATTTTCCGCCTAGAAACTCTGCTGGTGCATACTCTTGTTCTTGTTTCATTATTGTTATTGAGGCTATCTCTGCAATAACTGCACTTACGGCTGTGTTTGCCCTACTGATTGTGTGGCTCCACATTCTTTGGAGCCCCGGTGACCAAGGGAGATGACCTGCACTCTTATAGCCCACTGAAGGAGATGACCTGCACTCTTATAGCCCAGTAAAGGAGATGACCTGCCATCTTATAGCCCAGTGAAGGAGATGACCTGCACTCTTATAGCCCAGTGAGGGGAGATGACCTGCACTCTTATAGCCCAGTGAAGGAGATGACCTGCCATCTTATAGCCCAGTGAAGGAGATGACCTGCACTCTTATAGCCCAGTGAAGCGAGATGACCTGCACTCTTATAGCCCAGTGAAGCGAGATGACCTGCAATCTTATAGCCCAGTGAAGGGAGATGACCTGCACTCTTATAGCCCAGTGAAGGAGATGACCTGCACTCTTATAGCCCAGTGAAGGGAGATGACCTGCACTCTTATAGCCCAGTGAAGGGAGATGACCTGCACTCTTATAGCCCAGTGAAGGGAGATGACCTGCACTCTTATAGCCCAGTGAAGGAGATGACCTGCACTGTTATAGCCCAGTGAAGGGAGATGACCTGCACTCTTATAGCTCAGCGAAGGAGATGACCTGCACTCTTATAGCCCAGTGAAGGAGATGACCTGCACTCTTATAGCCCAGTGAAGGGAGATGACCTGCACTCTTATAGCTCAGTGAAGGAGATTACCTGCACTCTTATAGCCCAGTGAAGGAGATTACCTGCACTCTTATAGCCAAGTGAAGGGAAATGACCTGCACTCTTATAGCTCAGTGAAGGGAGATGACCTACACTCTTATAGCCCAGTGAAGGGAGATGACCTGCACTCTTATAGCCCAGTGAAGGAGATGACCTACACTCTTATAGCTCAGTGAAGGGAGATGACCTACACTCTTATAGCCCAGTGAAGGGAGATGACCTGCACTCTTATAGCCCAGTGAAGGAGATTACCTGCACTCTTATAGCCCAGTGAAGGAGATGACCTGCACTCTTATTGCCCAGTGAAAGGACATGACATGTACTCTTATAGCTCAGTGAAGGAGATGACCTGCACTCTTATAGCCCAGTGAAGGGAGATGACTGCACTCTTATAGTCAGGTGAAGGGAGATGACCTGCACTCTTATAGTCCAGTGAAGGGAGATGACCTGCACTCTTATAGTCCAGTGAAGGGAGATGACTGCACTCTTATAGTCCGGTGAAGGGAGATGACCTGCACTCTTATAGCTCAGTGAAGGGAGATGACTGCACTCTTATAGCCCAGTGAAGGAGATGACCTGCACTCTTATAGCCCAGTGAAAGGACATGACATGTACTCTTATAGCTCAGTGAAGGAGATGACCTGCACTCTTATAGCTCAATGAAGGAGATTACCTGCACTCTCATAGCCCAGTGAAGGAGATGACCTGCACTCTTATAGCCCAGTGAAGGGAAATGACTGCACTCTTATAGCCCAGTGAAGGGAGATGACCTGCACTCTTATAGCCCAGTGAAGGGAGATGACTGCACTCTTATAGTCAGGTGAAGGGAGATGACCTGCACTCTTATAGTCCAGTGAAGGGAGATGACCTGCACTCTTATAGTCCAGTGAAGGGAGATGACTGCACTCTTATAGTCCGGTGAAGGGAGATGACCTGCACTCTTATAGCTCAGTGAAGGGAGATGACTGCACTCTTATAGCCCAGTGAAGGGAGATGACCTGCACTCTTATAGCCCAGTGAAGGGAGATGACCTGCACTCTTATAACCCAGGGAAGGAGATGACCTGCACTCTTATAGCCCAGTGAAGGGAAATTACTGCACTCTTAGCCCAGTGGAGGGAGATGACCTGCACTCTTATAGCCCAGTGAAGGGAGATGACATGCACTCTTATAGCCCAGTGAAGGGAGATGACCTGCACTCATATAGCCCAGTGAGGGGAGATGACCTGCACTCTTATAGCCCAGTGAAGGGAGATGACTGCACTCTTATAGCCCAGTGAAGGGAGATGACTTGCACTCTTATAGCCCAGTGAAGGGAGATGACCTGCACTCATATAGCCCAGTGAAGGGAGATGACTGCACTCTTATAGCTCAGTGAAAGGAGATGACTGCACTCTTATAGTCCAGTGAAGGAGATGACCTGCACTCTTATAGCCCAGTGAATGTAGATGACCTGCACTCTTATAGCCCAGTGAAGGAGATGACCTGCAGTCTTATAGCCCAGTGAAGGAGATTACCTGCACTCTTATAGACCGGTGAGGGGAGATGACCTGCACTCTTATAGCCCAGTGAGGGGAGATGACTTGCACTCTTATAGCCCAGTGAAGGGAGATGACCTGCACTCATATAGCCCAGTGAAAGAGATGACCTGCACTCTTATAGCCCAGTGAGGGGAGATGACCTGCACTCTTATAGCCCAGTGAAGGGAGATGACCTGCACTCTTATAGCCCAGTGAGGGGAGATGACTGCACTCTTATAGCCCAGTGAAGGGAGATGACCTACACTCATATAGCCCAGTGAGGGGAGATGACCTGCACTCTTATAGCCCAGTGAAGGGAGATGACCTGCACTCTTATAGCCCAGTGAGGGGAGATGACTGCACTCTTATATCCCAGTGAAGGGAGATGACCTGCACTCTTATAGCCCAGGGAAGGAGATGAACTGCACTCTTATACCCCAGTGAAGGGAGATGAGTGCACTCTTATAGCCCAGTGAAGGGAGATGACCTGCACTCTTATAGCCCAGGGAAGGAGATGACCTGCACTCTTATAGCCCAGTGAAGGGAAATGACTGCACTCTTATAGCCCAGTGAAGGGAGATGACCTGCACTCTTATAGCCCAGTGAAGGGAGATGACATGCACTCTTATAGCCCAGTGAAGGGAGATGACCTGCACTCATATAGACCAGTGAGGGGAGATGACCTGCACACTTATAGCCCAGTGAAGGGAGATGACTGCACTCTTATAGCCCAGTGAAGGGAGATGACCTGCACTCTTATATCCCAGTGAAGGAGATGACCTGCACTCGTATAGCCCATTGAAGGGAGATGACTGCACTCTTATAGCCCAGTGAAGGGAGATGACTGCACTCTTATAGCTCAGTGAAAGGAGATGACCTGCACTCTTATAGCCCATTGAAGGGAGATGACTGCACTCTTATAGCCCAGTGAAGGGAGATGACTGCACTCTTATAGTCCAGTGAAGGAGATGACCTGCACTCTTATAGCCCAGTGAAGGGAGATGACCTGCACTCTTATAGCCCAGTGAATGTAGATGACCTGCACTCTTATAGCCCAGTGAAGGAGATGACCTGCAGTCTTATAGCCCAGTGAGATTACCTGCACTCTTATAGCCCAGTGAGGGGAGATGACCTGCACTCTTATAGCCCAGTGAGGGGAGATGACTTGCTCTCTTATAGCCCAGTGAAGGGAGATGACCTGCCCTCATATAGCCCAGTGAAGGAGATGACCTGCACTCTTATAGCCCAGTGAGGGGAGATGACCTGCACTCTTATAGCCCAGTGAAGGGAGATGACCTGCACTCATATAGCCCAGTGAAGGAGATGACCTGCACTCTTATAGCCCAGTGAAGGGAGATGACCTGCACTATTATAGCCCAGTGAAGGAGATGACCTGCACTCTTATAGCCCAGTGAGGGGAGATGACCTGCACTCTTATAGCCCAGTGAGGGGCGATGGCCTGCACTCTTATAGCCCAGTGAAGGAGATGACCTGCACTCTTATAGCCCAGTGAAGGAGATGACCCGCACTCTTATAGCCCAGTGAAGGGAGATGACCTGCACTCTTATAGCCCAGTGAAGGAGATGACCCGCACTCTTATAGCCCAGTGAAGGAGATGACCTGCACTCTTATAGCCCAGTGAAGGGAGATGACTGCACTCTTATAGCCCAGGGAGATGACTGCACTCTTATAGCCCAGTGAAGGAGATGACTGCACTCTCATAGCCCAGTGAAGGAGATGACCTGCACTCTTATAGCCCAGTGAAGGAGATGACCTGCAGTCTTATAGCCCAGTGAAGGAGATGACCTGCACTCTTATAGCCCAGTGAAGGGAGATGACTGCACTCTTATAGCCCAGTGAAGGGAGATGACTGCACTCTTATAGTCAGGTGAAGGGAGATGACCTGCACTCTTATAGTCCAGTGAAGGGAGATGACCTGCACTCTTATAGTCCAGTGAAGGGAGATGACTGCACTCTTATAGTCCGGTGAAGGGAGATGACCTGCACTCTTATAGCTCAGTGAAGGGAGATGACTGCACTCTTATAGCCCAGTGAAGGGAGATGACCTGCACTCTTATAGCCCAGTGAAGGGAGATGACCTGCACTCTTATAACCCAGGGAAGGAGATGACCTGCACTCTTATAGCCCAGTGAAGGGAAATTACTGCACTCTTAGCCCAGTGGAGGGAGATGACCTGCACTCTTATAGCCCAGTGAAGGGAGATGACATGCACTCTTATAGCCCAGTGAAGGGAGATGACCTGCACTCATATAGCCCAGTGAGGGGAGATGACCTGCACTCTTATAGCCCAGTGAAGGGAGATGACTGCACTCTTATAGCCCAGTGAAGGGAGATGACTTGCACTCTTATAGCCCAGTGAAGGGAGATGACCTGCACTCATATAGCCCAGTGAAGGGAGATGACTGCACTCTTATAGCTCAGTGAAAGGAGATGACTGCACTCTTATAGTCCAGTGAAGGAGATGACCTGCACTCTTATAGCCCAGTGAATGTAGATTACCTGCACTCTTATAGCCCAGTGAAGGAGATGACCTGCAGTCTTATAGCCCAGTGAAGGAGATTACCTGCACTCTTATAGACCGGTGAGGGGAGATGACCTGCACTCTTATAGCCCAGTGAGGGGAGATGACTTGCACTCTTATAGCCCAGTGAAGGGAGATGACCTGCACTCATATAGCCCAGTGAAGGAGATGACCTGCACTCTTATAGCCCAGTGAAGGAGATGACCTGCACTCTTATAGCCCAGTGAAGGGAGATGACCTGCACTCTTATAGCCCAGTGAAGGGAGATGACCTGCACTCTTATAGCTCAGTGAAGGGAGATGACTGCACTCTTATAGCCCAGTGAAGGGAGATGACCTGCACTCTTATAGCCCAGTGAAGGGAGATGACCTGCACTCTTATAACCCAGGGAAGGAGATGACCTGCACTCTTATAGCCCAGTGAAGGGAAATTACTGCACTCTTAGCCCAGTGGAGGGAGATGACCTGCACTCTTATAGCCCAGTGAAGGGAGATGACATGCACTCTTATAGCCCAGTGAAGGGAGATGACCTGCACTCATATAGCCCAGTGAGGGGAGATGACCTGCACTCTTATAGCCCAGTGAAGGGAGATGACTGCACTCTTATAGCCCAGTGAAGGGAGATGACTTGCACTCTTATAGCCCAGTGAAGGGAGATGACCTGCACTCATATAGCCCAGTGAAGGGAGATGACTGCACTCTTATAGCTCAGTGAAAGGAGATGACTGCACTCTTATAGTCCAGTGAAGGAGATGACCTGCACTCTTATAGCCCAGTGAATGTAGATGACCTGCACTCTTATAGCCCAGTGAAGGAGATGACCTGCAGTCTTATAGCCCAGTGAAGGAGATTACCTGCACTCTTATAGACCGGTGAGGGGAGATGACCTGCACTCTTATAGCCCAGTGAGGGGAGATGACTTGCACTCTTATAGCCCAGTGAAGGGAGATGACCTGCACTCATATAGCCCAGTGAAGGAGATGACCTGCACTCTTATAGCCCAGTGAGGGGAGATGACCTGCACTCTTATAGCCCAGTGAAGGGAGATGACCTGCACTCTTATAGCCCAGTGAGGGGAGATGACTGCACTCTTATAGCCCAGTGAAGGGAGATGACCTACACTCATATAGCCCAGTGAGGGGAGATGACCTGCACTCTTATAGCCCAGTGAAGGGAGATGACCTGCACTCTTATAGCCCAGTGAAGGGAGATGACCTGCACTCTTATAGCCCAGGGAAGGAGATGACCTGCACTCTTATACCCCAGTGAAGGGAGATGAGTGCACTCTTATAGCCCAGTGAAGGGAGATGACCTGCACTCTTATAGCCCAGGGAAGGAGATGACCTGCACTCTTATAGCCCAGTGAAGGGAAATGACTGCACTCTTATAGCCCAGTGAAGGGAGATGACCTGCACTCTTATAGCCCAGTGAAGGGAGATGACATGCACTCTTATAGCCCAGTGAAGGGAGATGACCTGCACTCATATAGACCAGTGAGGGGAGATGACCTGCACACTTATAGCCCAGTGAAGGGAGATGACTGCACTCTTATAGCCCAGTGAAGGGAGATGACCTGCACTCTTATATCCCAGTGAAGGAGATGACCTGCACTCGTATAGCCCATTGAAGGGAGATGACTGCACTCTTATAGCCCAGTGAAGGGAGATGACTGCACTCTTATAGCTCAGTGAAAGGAGATGACCTGCACTCTTATAGCCCATTGAAGGGAGATGACTGCACTCTTATAGCCCAGTGAAGGGAGATGACTGCACTCTTATAGTCCAGTGAAGGAGATGACCTGCACTCTTATAGCCCAGTGAAGGGAGATGACCTGCACTCTTATAGCCCAGTGAATGTAGATGACCTGCACTCTTATAGCCCAGTGAAGGAGATAACCTGCAGTCTTATAGCCCAGTGAGATTACCTGCACTCTTATAGCCCAGTGAGGGGAGATGACCTGCACTCGTATAGCCCAGTGAGGGGAGATGACTTGCACTCTTATAGCCCAGTGAAGGGAGATGACCTGCACTCTTATAGCCCAGTGAGGGGAGATGACCTGCACTCTTATAGCCCAGTGAAGGGAGATGACCTGCACTCTTATAGCCCAGTGAGGGGAGATGACCTGCACTCGTATAGCCCAGTGAGGGGAGATGACCTGCACTCATATAGTCCAGTGAAGGAGATGACCTGCACTCTTATAGCCCAGTGAGGGGAGATGACCTGCACTCTTATAGCCCAGTGAAGGGAGATGACCTGCACTCATATAGCCCAGTGAAGGAGATGACCTGCACTCTTATAGCCCAGTGAAGGGAGATGACCTGCACTATTATAGCCCAGTGAAGGAGATGACCTGCACTCTTATAGCCCAGTGAGGGGAGATGACCTGCACTCTTATAGCCCAGTGAGGGGCGATGGCCTGCACTCTTATAGCCCAGTGAAGGAGATGACCTGCACTCTTATAGCCCAGTGAAGGAGATGACCCGCACTCTTATAGCCCAGTGAAGGGAGATGACCTGCACTCTTATAGCCCAGTGAAGGAGATGACCCGCACTCTTATAGCCCAGTGAAGGAGATGACCTGCACTCTTATAGCCCAGTGAAGGGAGATGACTGCACTCTTATAGCCCAGGGAGATGACTGCACTCTTATAGCCCAGTGAAGGAGATGACTGCACTCTCATAGCCCAGTGAAGGAGATGACCTGCACTCTTATAGCCCAGTGAAGGAGATGACCTGCACTCTTATAGCCCAGTGAAGGAGATGACCTGCACTCTTATAGCCCAGTGAAGGGAGATGACTGCACTCTTATAGCCCAGGGAGATGACTGCACTCTTATAGCCCAGTGAGATGACCTGCACTCATATAGCCCAGTGAAGGAGATGACCTGCACTCTCATAGCCCAGTGAGATGACCTGCACTCTTATAGCCCAGTGAGATGACCTGCACTCGTATAGCCCAGTGAGATGACCTGCACTCATATAGCCCAGTGAGATGACCTGCACTCATATAGCCCAGTGAAGGAGATGACCTGCACTCTCATAGCCCAGTGAGATGACCTGCACTCTCATAGCCCAGTGAGATGACCTGCACTCTTATAGCCCAGTGAGGGGAGATGACCTGCACTCTTATAGCCCAGTGAAGGAGATGACCTGCACTCTTATAGCCCAGTGAAGGGAGATGACCTGCACTCTTATAGCCCAGTGAAGGGAGATGACCTGCACTCTTATAGCCCAGTGAAGGAGATGACCTGCACTCTTATAGCCCAGTGAAGGGAGATGACCTGCACTCTTATAGCCCAGTGAAGGGAGATGACCTGCACTCTTATAGCCCAGTGAAGGGAGATGACTGCACTCTTATAGCCCAGTGAAGGGAGATGACCTGCACTCTTATAGCCCAGTGAAGGAGATGACCTGCACTCTTATAGCCCAGTGAAGGAGATGACCTGCACTCTTATAGCCCCCCCCCCCCCCCCCCAATTTTTTAATAGAACAATAAACGAACAAGACAAACAGGCTCAGACACAGGAAAATAAAAATAAAATAAAATACATACATCATTGACATTTTGCATTGTTAACGTGGTGCTACCAGCCACAAAAGGTGCTTATGTGCTTGTGAGGGATATTACGCATAGGACCCCACCCAAGGGGGTCCACAGGAAACAGACCTGGGCAAGCTGTCCTTCACCCCCAACCCCAGTCACTGCTCACTAATCATTTTTAACCTCATCAAAGTAGCCAAGGAAAAGGGGTCCCAAATAGTTAAAGCAGGACTAAACCCCCCAGATTTCTTGCAAAACTGTATTCTACTTGATTTGAAAACTCTGCAGGCAAGATGGCCGCCCATACTCCCTTCTTTAGCTGACAGAATTCCTCCCCCATAAAGTAACATATCTTGGCCAATATGTAACATACAAAATAAAACAACCCGTAATATCTTAATTTTATGTAGAATGCAGAGGACATGTGTTTAGTTAAACTTGCATTCCAGGAATATTGTGCTCTAAAGATAACTTTAGTGGCTCGAGACTGTTTCTTCCTGAAACCCACACGCTTTGCGCCAGCGTAACCTATGTGGGATTCGAAATAACGCATCCGAGATAGAAAACGTTATGAATATAGCCACGTTATAAACAACAAACTAACGCTGGTGATCCGTATGGAAACAGTGTTACTCGAAATGGTTAAAAGTTATATCAATTTGGTCATTCAGTGGCGTTTTACTGCCATATAACTAGTGGCTAATATTAACCACAGTAGGCATTACCCAGGGATGCATTGGTCTTAAAGGGCTCGCGCCGTGCTGAACTACAGTAATAATCAATGGGGAAAAAAAACAATTTTTCACATGAGTGGGGCGCGTGCTAACCCCACCGTGACGTCACGATGTACCAAATATCCCATTCATTTGAGGGCACAAAAAAAAGCAGTGTTCAACCCATAGAGGGAACTTATGCTGCTGAAAATGATACAAATGGCTCAATTCCACCACATTTTACAGCCCTGCACAGCCCGTCACCACTCGGCTCTACTTGCTTCAACCCGATGGACGTTCTGCTTCGACCGCCGTTCATCTGCCCCCGCCCACACCTGGTCGTCATAGCGACCGCATATCTGCCCTCCACCCATGTTCCGAAGTAGGCTATAACATATAACGTTACAATTAAATCCATACACAGAACTTTTAAACTGTTTATGAAATACTGGTGCCTCTAAATGACCTACAGTGTGTGTGTGTGTGTGTGTGTGTGTGTGTGTGTGTGTGTGTGAGAGAGAGAGAGAGAGCAGTGCTGGCATGACCACAGTCCTTGATCCTGGCCTGAGCAGCCAGCTCATAGCATCACAGCATGTTGGGCGGGTGTTACAGTGTACATGGGCAAATGTGACAATCGACCAGGAGAATGGATATCACTTTGTTGTTAGTCAAAACTCACAAGCGCTGCACGAGGGACGGGCGCGAGGGACGGGGGTTGCGCTAGAGCAGGGGTGGCCAAACTTTTTTGGTTGTGGGCCGCATACAGAAAAATATAAGGAGTCGCGGGCCAAACAATATTAAGCGCGGCAGTTTTCGCGGCAAAAAAATTGGACCAGAAAACCCTTGTGCCATCAAAAATTTAATTTCTACCTAAATAAATATATGACACATAGTTTATTGATGTGCTCACCTATTACAATGGGTAATTCTGTATGTTATCAAATTTTCTTTTCCTGTGCCAACAGGTTAAGACAGAGATAATTTAATATAACATTAGTATTAAACATTAATTCACTTTTTTTTTTTTTTTTTTTTTTTTATAAATAGACCATGTCAGGGTGCCCAAGTATAACCCATTTTCAATGGTTTTAAATTGAAAAAACGAAATGGGGGGAATCCGTTTTTTTGTTTTTATTTTTCAGTTTCTTTTTCTTAATCTTTTTGTTTTTCCGTTTTTTCCCTCGTTTTCGTTTTCGTTTTCCGTTTTAAACTTTGAAACAGAAAAACGGAAAAACGTTTTTAGCAAAGTTTTTTTTTTATTTATTTATTTATTTATTTTTTGTAAATTCATGGCGGGCCACTTAAAAACGGGCAGCGGGCCGCAGTTGGCCCGCGGGCCGTAGTTTGGCCACCCCTGCGCTAGAGTGAAGCCTCTACCCCCGCGGCCTCTCACCAGGCAAGACCGAGGCTTCACCAAGCGCCTGCGGCCTAGCGGAGCCGACGCAGCACTGAACTACACAAGCGCTTCAGAGCAGCGGACTTTTGGACAATTGAAACCACCGCGCCGATTTTATTTCACCAGAGGCAAAGGCAGCAACACAAAAGACTGATGGAAAAGCATAACAGAAGATAAGGTAAGCCCCCCACTAAACTGGTATGCAGCGCTGCATTGACAGTCAGTAGGATAGAGAGTAAACACGATTCTGTCTGACCAATCAGTCGTCTACAATGTTTTCACGTCACCGCATGAACCCGGGTTCGCAGAATAGAACCCCGACGAGGCAGGGACCAAAAGTTGCACGACTCAGCCTCAAATCAAACCGGGCTGGGCCAGTTTATACCGGTGGGATGAGACCATTTATCGAGTCGAGCGGAGCGGGACCGCGCTACTAGCTGCGGTGGAATTGGGCCAAAATGGTACAATGGTAACAGTTTGGTCTCAAATGTGGAAATTTTGACCAGAATTCTTCACACACCACCCCCAAAGTCATATATATTGGTTAAAAGCTGAAAAAAAGTGTTTTGGGGTTTAGTCCTGCTTTAAGAACTTTCTAAGTGAGTTGGTTCTCAGGAACCTCAGTCTCTCCATCTGTATAACAGAAACCATGTCCATCAGCCATACTTGAAAAGAAGGTGAATAGGAGGACTTCCATTCCTTCAGGATGAGTCTTTTGGCGACAGTTATCCCCAGTGTCAGAGATTGTTGCACAGCTGTAAGGAAGTTCAGAGAGGACTCCGAGCAGCCGAAGATGGCGAATTCTGCCTCCGGCTGCAGGATTATTTTGTAGGCCTTCGAGTACCAGTCAAATATTTTGGCCCAGAATCCCGTTAGTGAAGGGCAAACCCCTGCATTCTTTCTAATGGCCAGCAGGGGGCCGACCCCACTGGCTGCAAAAATAAGTCAGATTGCATGGAAGTCAACGGGAAAATAACCCTACTTCTCACTTGATTTATGACCTCAGTAAACACTTTCTGAAAGAGTTTATGGTCTCAATTGCCAGTTTCAAGTCTTCTTAAATACCACATGATGTTCACTTTGTAAATTATGGTCCAATTTCGAGTAAAATAGATGATAAAGCAGACTATATTTTGGGGCGTGATTGACAGGTCACCTGTCCAGTGATCCCACAGCTCACCGATCACGGAACGATAGCAGGCGGCGCTGCGGTGGCTCTTCTCGTCCAAATTTACATCTCCTCTGGCTCCAAATAACCAAGATGGCGATGGTGAAAATGCCAACCTCGAGGCTTCAGTACAGGATTCCAAAAACCAATGGGTGACGTCACGGTAGCTGTGTCCATATTAATTATACAGTCTAGTAAGGAACTGTATAAGGAAGATGCAGAATCTTATCACTTGATGCACAGAAGGCATTTGATCAGGTTGAGTGGCCTTATATGTTTGAATCACTGCACAGATTTGGGTTTGGCGAGTCGTTTATATCCTGGGTAAAGCTCATATATGCTAGTCCAACATGTTCAGTTATATCCAATGGTGACATTGGATACGCGTATTAGTTTGTGTGCCAATGATGTAATATTATACCTACGCAATCCAGAAAAGTCGATCCCCCCTCTCCTAGAATTAATCACCTCAGAATCAGAATTATAATCACTTTTATTGCCACAGTATGCAAGTTACATATGAGGAATTTGTCTTAGTGTCTGTATGCAGCGTAGCGGTCACATCAATATACAGAGATAAGAAGAAGGAAGATAACTAAAGACAATCGCAAAGTTGCAAGTGCAGTCAAATCGAATCAAATCGAGTCAATATATACAATATGTACATGAGTGGTGAAGTGTTCTGTGGATGATAAATATGATTTTACGTTGGATTTACATGAGATTTACAGACTGAGTTAAATAGGAATTAATGTGCAGGGAATTTACATGAATTTACAGTCCCAGTTAGACAGGCATTAAATTAGATACAGTATGAGTTCCAGTTTTATGGGGGGGGAGTTCAGTTGAGTTTAGGAGGAGGTAGTGAGTTTGTGTGTGTGTGTGGGGGGGGGGGGGTGTTGGTGAGGCCCTTGGCGGAAGGGGTTTCCAGGCCTTGTTGGTGAGGCTGATGGCGGTTGGGAAGAAGCTGGTCTTGTGGCGGATGGTTCTGGTCTTGGCAGACCTCAGTCTCTTGCCGTGGGGGAGTGTCTTAAAGAGTTTGTGGCTTACCTCCTTCGGTAAGCTGTCCAGTTACACAATTAATTGGACAAAGAGTGACTTTATGCCCCTATCTGATGTCTTCACTCCTGGAAAGTCTCTTATTCAAATTGGCAAGGGACTGCCTCACCTATCTTGGCTTGACCATACCTAGAGATCCTAAACTAATATTTAAAGCAGGACTAACCCCAAAACACTTTTTTCAGCTTTTAACCAATATGGCTTTTGGTGTGGTATTTTCAATTCATTTATTGAAGAAAGAGTTTCGCAGAGACAGGTCTGAAATGCACTCTTCTTAACAACAAAGATAAAAAATGGACAAAGTGTACATACTGTAGGCTGAAAACTAAACAAGGATAAACAATTTAACTAAGTAAGTGATTCACATATCAAGCCTCAACATGGAGATGGTGACGGTCAGACAGTTTTCACTTCTTGATCATTATAGAGTCTGACTGCAGTGTGCAGGAAGGACTGCTGGAGGCGCTGTGTCCTGGCAGGCGGCATGGAGAGGGCGGTGCTGTTTCTCATTTGCCTACCAGTACATTGCAGTCTGGTTGGAGGGAGAAGATCATGTAGTGGATGGGATGGACTCATCATCTCTTTTAGTAAAGTGATTGCAGCTTCCTCCCTACGATTCTTTAGAGATGGGAGGTGGGGGAGCGGCCGCGTGCCACGTCTCGAGATGATCTTAAGTGCCCTACGTTGTACTCGCTCTAACTCCTCCTCCTGTCCTTTGCTGCATCCAACCAGGAGGACATGTCCATACTCCAGCACTGATCTGATAAGGGCAAAGTAGATCAGTAGGAGGTCATCGACTGACATGCTTGTTCTGGCCAGCACTCTCAGCAGATAGAGACGCTTTGATGCCTTGAGCACTATGTCCTGGACTTGGTGAGAGTGAGAAAGAGAGGAATCTACCTGCCAGCCTAGGTAGCGAGCAGATGGAACCACAGGCACTGCCTCTCCAGCCAGATGTAATGGTGTTATCACCGGGGCTTTTCTCACACAGGTGATCCGCACCTCATAGCTCTTCTTCCCATTCAGGATCATGTCATTTTGCAGGGCCCATTCATCCAGATGCTGGGCTTCCAGTTGCATAGTCAGATCTGATGGCAGAGACCTGGTAGCAAGGCATCTTGAGAGACTGATGTCATCTGCATAACCCACCGATACTGAGTCATCAAAGAGAGTGTTCCTAGAACTCATGTAGAGCAGGAATAGGAATGGAGACCACACACCTCCTTGAGGGACTCCAGATGTTATGTGAGTCCACTGGCTGTATGTATTGTTGACAACTACTCGTTGTGTCCTGCCGTGGAGATAGTTGAGCGTCCATGCAATGTCCCGGGGGTCTGAGATGACCTCACAAAAACGCTGCATCAGTGTTGCATGATTGACTCTATCAAAGGCCTTGCTCATATCAGCCAATAACACCCGGATCACTGTGCCATCACGAGAGTCTAGCGCAGTAAGCCAGGACTGGTAGGCTTTGACCAGGGCAATTGTCATGGAAGACTTCTTTTGGTAGGCAAATTGGTCCTTCACCACTGAGAGGATGTGATCGCTGGTTCGTTTGAGCATGCACTTTTCCATAATTTTAGCTATGACACTTATTAGGGATATTGGTCTGAACTGGTTTAGCTGATTAGCGCCAGCCTCTTTAGGAATGGGCACCACATTTGCACTTTTCCAGATGGTTGGGAGTTTGCCCTCTGAGAACGAGTGGTTGAAAAGATGCGTGATGATTGGTGCTAATTCTTCAGCATGTTCTTTTAAAAGCCACGAGGGAATGTTATCGGGCCCGGCTGCTTTTCTGCCATTTATGTTTTTGAGTAATGACTTCACCTCTCCAACAGAGCACAGCTCATTGTTGTTTGTTGGTCCTGGGAGGGGGAGAATACTCAGTGAGTTGCTTTCACACCAAGCACCTGCAAAGAAAGTGTTAAGCTCCATGGCTACATCCCCATCTGAAACGCCCTCTATTCTTACATGAGCTGAGCCCTTCTGCTTCCTTCCCAGCTCCATGTTGACAAAGTTCCACCATTTTCTAGGATTTTCATTTTTCAACTGCTGAATGTGTCTTGTATAGTATGAATCCTTTGCTTGCTTAACAAGCTTCTGTGCCTGGTTCCTGAGTGTCTTCCACTTCTTGGTCCTGCCATGTTTGTGGAAGTGCTCCTGTCTCTTTAGAATTATTGACTTGACCTTTTCTGTCATCCATGGCTTGTCTGTTTTTCTGACCCTCTTTCTCCTTTTTGGCATGTATGTGTCTAGCATGGTGGTGATGGTAGTGTTGAGGGCCTCAGTTTTGTTATCGATCCCCTCAGCTGAGAGCACATGGTTCCAGTCAGTCATGGCCATGCAGAGTCCCAGTGCTGCCTTAGTGGTGGAGTTCACTGTCCTTGTATATACAAACTCCATTTTTGGCCTGCAGGTGTCACCTTTGGGCATCATCGAGACACAGGCATGGTCACTGGTTCCCACTGGAGCTGATACTTCTGGCCTGCTGTAAAACTGGCCCATGTTGGATATCACAAGGTCCAGAGTTGCATCCCCCCTGGTGTGCTCTTTTACAAGCTGTTTCATGGAAGGAAAAGCCCGTTGAAGGGGGAGGATGTTGAGGCGATTGAAATCACCACAGAGAATTATGCCCACTTGTGGTTGCTTTTGGAGGATTGTGTCAACAGATCTAATTAGATGGTCAACCAGTTTATTTTGACCATCTGCATTGTTCTCAGAGGGCGGATGGTATATCAGACCAACAACCATATAGGGGGTTTGCCTAGGTAGCCTACAAGGCCTCAGCTTAATCCACAGAGTCTCTAATGAGTCATCTTCCAGTTCTTTTAGTTGGTTGGCATGAATGTCCTCTGACACTTGCATTACAATCCCTAGGATTCCCTATGTGAAGGATTCTGGTCAAAATCACCACATTTGAGACCAAACTGATAATATTGTACAAAGTATATCTTTTTTTTTGCCCTCCAAAATGTCAAAACATGTGGTTGCATGTTACGTCACGGCCAACTATTAGTAGCCAACTATTTTTCATGGGGGGCCACATGAGAAACCCAGATTGTTGCCGGGGGCCGAACAAATATTGTCATGCCGTAACCCATGGATGGGCAACGTGGATGATAGAGAGGGCCACAAAAAAATGTCCTCGCTACCAGATTTTGCTGAGGGCTGAACGGCGCCAGCGCGAAAAATTTGGGGCGTTTGAAGCCAGGTTTAGAGGAATAACTAATTTTAAATTAACAATTGTGTTGTCATTATTCAGTCTTAACCACCAATATTTGATCCTTTTCTCACTCACTCCTATGTCACCACCTGCTCTCCCTGCAGGGCTTGAAATTAACTTTTTTCACCACCTGCCAATATGGCTGCTAGATTTTAAAGTTACCAGCCAATTAGAATTTCCACTAGCCGAAATGTTTTTCTTGAAATAAACCAGAATATGAGTGGGTTAATTTAAGCATAAGTATCAGTAAGTGGCCCGGGATTCTCAAAGCCTGTGTTGAGGGTCACACAAGAACAAAAATGCACTCTTGAAGCTAAATAAATCCAAAACCAACAAGTTAATTATTTAAATTTCTACTTCAATGTAGAACAGTCATTTCTTACACATGAGATTACTTTTAGCCTTTTAGTCATAAATATTATTGAAAGATATTCCATATTCTAGACTGAAATGCTATAACAGAAGAGTATTGGCCAGAATGACATGAACATTTGGACACTTATTCAGCGGGTATCTTGCATGTTGCGTTCAGGTGCACTGTACATTTTTTTTTTTTTTCAATTCCATCGCGGGCCACACAGGGGGCGCCCGCGGGCCGCATACGGCGCGGGCCGTATGTTGCCCATGTGTGGTTTAGACACTATTACTGGGCTGCCAATGTTAGGGCTCTAGGGCCCTATTCTCCCACAGGCCTTCGGCACTAAAACGGGCCTTAACCGCAAAAAAACGTGCCTTGCGCCTGTTTTGGGACGATATCAATATGGCTTTACGCTGCCAAATGCGCTTTAGGCCGAATGGGCGTGGCGCAGTCCCAGAATGGGCCAAAGTGGGCGTGTCGGCCTTAAATCTCGGCGTACTGATATCTTGGCACCTGCCTTAAATTTAGCACTTTGCGCCTTTGAAAACCAGGCCTATTCAGTGCGCCAGTGCTCTTCTGCTGCCTCTCCCCTGTCACCCTTCTCTGTCTCTCTCTGAAACCAGGCCTATTCAGTGCGCCAGTGCTCTTCTTCCTCTTCTCTGTCACCCTTCTCTCTCTCTCTCTGACTCCCTAGCTTAGACAGGCACAACACACTTCCCATATAGGAAAAATAAATTGTAAGTTGTCTGGCCTGTCCCAGCATGCATTGTGCTTCTCCATTTCGCTACAAAATAGCAACCAAATGAGGCGAAATAGATATAAAAGGTCGATCTAAATTAATGTGTAATGGTAACACAACCTGCAATTGTACACATTTCAATATTGGACCAAATAAAACATCGAAATGAAACACCACCCTATGTGAAACATATATGTCCTCTTGAGCCTATATATACCCTGTGTGGATTTAACGTGATTTAGATAAGTGACAGCGGAACGTGCTGCGGAACGCCTTCTACTGTCATGTGCTATACTGTGATGTCCGCTCCAATAACTTGGCCCAACCTCACATTTAGTTTTACAATAAAAACACATTTATGCAATGACTTTACATAATGTAGGGTATATTTATGTACATCATTCTACCTGCAGCAGGGGAGAGAAAACGATATTGTTCTGGACAAACTTTCACCAATATAAAATTAATCTCATCATATAGGGATAGGCTATATTTTTCTAGCTGATGCATTACATTCTTTTCACTTTGATCTTGCTATAGTGTAGCGTATTTACATGCTTGCAGTATTTAAACTGCAGAATAATAGCCTATAATGACAGACAGACTGGATGAAGGGCTTTCGTCTGGTTTTGCGGGATCACTGGAATTGGAGCTAAAAAGGCAAGCGTGGGATTCGTTTATTGCAGTTATCCAATGAGCATGACGGTGTAAATTTTACGCTTAAAAGGCGTGGTTGTAATGGTTGAGGCTGAGTCTAGCGCCAGCACGACGATATCAAGTGCGCTGGTCCACGCCCACTGATTTGCGCTGCGCCAGGCGTTCGGCCTAGAAACAGCGCCGATGCAACGATAGGGACCCTAATGTTTTGGCGGCAAGGGACCCCTGGCAACTTAACTCCCCGAGCCCCCTTGTGGCTGAAAATGGAGGCCGGCTCTATTGCCAACTCCTCTCTGCCAACTGTGTTATTTTCCAAGCTAGAGAGGCCTGTTATGAAAAATTCTGTCAGAATTCTAAACCAAGTCAGGAGAGTTCTAAGTCTACCAGATGTTTCCGTCCACACTCCAATTAGTTTTAATCACTCTTTTGCCTCATTGGTCGGATAGAAACTGCCACGCCTGGAGTGGATAAGGGTCTCGCTTCCATCAACGACCTGTACATTGATGGTCATTTTGCATCCTTCGATCTGCTGAGGGGGAAGTTTGAGTTGCCCGGCGTGCACTGGCTTAGATACCTGCGAGGCAGAAATGATATTCGGTCCAGGATCCATGCCTTTGAAGCGCTCCCAAATGAACATGTTTTCTTCGATGTGTTGCTGAGCCCTCCTTACTCCAAGCATCTTATTCATGTATATATTCATGTGCTTAACAATTGCTGTACCGAAAGCAAATTCTGCCGACTTGTTGTGCAGTCCTTAATAAATGAATCTGAATCTGAATCTGAATCTTATCTCTAAATTTGTATGTCTGTTTGACAACTGCTGGGGACAACTTTCGCCAAAAGACTCATTTTGAAGGAATGGAAGTCCTCCTCTTCACCTTCTTTTCAGGTGTGGCTGATGGACATGATCTCTGTTATACAGATGGAAAGACTCCTTGAAAGATTCTTGACCATCTGGGACCCGTTTTTGGCCTACTTTGACGAGGCTAAGAATGACTGGTGTTTGGGGCGATGGGTGACTTGCCCGGCTGATTTCTCATTGATCCCTTGCGATCCCATGCACAATATCTCTTGTGAGCGTATAAACACCTTATGCGGCTGGTAGCAGCAGATTGTAATGTATGTCGATGATGTATGTATGTTTGAGTTTGTTTGTTTTTTGTCCTTTTCTTTTCTTTTCCTGTGTCTGAGCCTGTTTGTTTGTCCTGTACGTATATTGTTCTAAAATATATATATATTGGGGAAAAAAGAAAAGAAAGGAAGGATGCCTTGCCTTGTTTGTTGTTGTGCATCTCCTGGTTTTTGTCAGACTCGTAATTTTCTCGAGTGAATCCGCCGCTCAGAAAGCTGGTCGCCTCTGAAATCTGACCTGGCGTTTATGAACGCTTATGCACCCTCACTGTAGATTTTTCCACGAGCTGATATTGCTCAAAGCTCGTTATGGAAAAATGTGAACTTTTATCCCTGTGCTGTCAAATGAGGAATGAGAAATTGTGGGAGGAGCAGA
>NC_139624.1:48261673-48381673 GCF_964638095.1 Poromitra crassiceps
ACAGGGGAGGTAAAACATTTGGGCGTTTTTTTTCTTCTCTTTTGCAGTTTGAAGACAGATTTAAAGGAATATCTCATTTTAAATTAGCATTAGGATTAGACTGTTGTGATGTCATCATTCAGAGTTTTAACCATCAATAATTGTTCCTTTTCTCATTATTTCATTTCTCAGAGTAAATACTGTATATTTATTTCGAGATTTTTGTCAATTATTTGTGCTGTTATGGTTATTATTAGCCTAGTTACTCACTTCTACACTAGCTTAGATTGTGTTACTTATGGATGGCATGGAATTATAGTGAAAATAGATTATCCCCCCTTTTTTCTGGGGACCCCACTTTGAAAACCACTGGCTTTAGGCTACAACTGTTGCGAGAAGGTTTCAGGATTTATCTCTATGCATTAGGCTGTGATGACTATTTATATAAATCCATTTAGTCACATAGATTCATGATATATTTAAGCAATATAGCATGAGAGCCAGTGTGTTGTGCCAAATATATCCCCCTGATCAGCTGTTATCCCACGAGGCCGCAGGCCGAGTGGGATAACTGCTGAGCAGGGGGATATATGCCACAACACACGCAGCTCGAGTGCTATATTGCTTTTATAAAACGGTTTCCAAGTATGATAATATAATAATAATAATAATACTATAAGTCCGACTCCGACTGGCATGTCATTCTGATAGAGTCAGTTGAAACACTACTGTAAGGCGGGACCGCAGGAACGTGCGGGTGATTTGATTGGATCGTTCTGGAGACTGAAGTTGACATTGGCCAATCCTGGCGCTTGCTGAGAACCTGAGAGCTTTCTGGAAACCCCGACAGGCAGCTCGAGCGCAGCGTTGCATTCTCAGCGCTTGCTGAGAAGCTGAGTGCTTTCTGCAAAGCCCGACACCAACTAACGTTACGGGGTTAAATGCGGGGTTAAATGCGGGGTTAACAGCCTTTCTTTTGCAAAGAAGACATTAGCCCGCATCTATTCTTGTACAAAACATCATTTTCTGCGAAGTATTAGTAAAGTTATAAGCGAAGATCGATTCACAAGGATCTGACAGCTGTCTCCGCCATTTGTTTTTTTTTAAACCAAAGGCTTTTAGTAAGAGAGTTGCCATGGCAACCAATAACCGAGTCCAATAACCCATGGCCATGGGTTATTGGACTCGGTTATTGGATTTATACAATGGCTGTGAACCAATCAGATTGCTTGATTTGAGAGAGCCGTTTTATAATATGGTATACAGCCTACCTGTGACATAGGGCTGGGTGATAAAACGATGTCGAAAATTTTCACGAAAAAAACGGCCACGATAACGATGATAAATTTATGAGCTGTAATTTCGATAAAATATTTTCAGTGTTGCGTTCAAAACCCCTCAGAAACATGACCACAGCTTAGCACAGCAATGCTTATTGTGAATAGTGTGTCGTTTTTGGGGGGTATTTGAAGGCAACACTGAGTGGAACCAATGGCATCAATGGAAAATAAACCATGTGATGCACGCGTTTGCGGAAGAATCCCTTTCTCTGCTCAGAGCCTCGCAGTCGGCTGGCTGAGTGGCTCTTACTAACCAGAGCCTGCCTGGCCCGGCAAAACAAGAGTAACACAAACAGATGGAATTAAAATATGTCAGGCCGTGGATTTGTACACGGGAGATAAAGCTGCAGCAGACAGTAGTTCTGGTTATGGGTAGCGGTAGCTGGCTGTCATGAATGGTATCAAATTAGCATCTACATCGCGTTAGCTAACACTAACGTTAGCTTACGCACTAACGTTAACGTTAGCTTACGCACTAACGTTAATATCTTCATACTTGACAATCTTGCTAACGTTATGCTATCTGTTAGATAGACCATCTATAGCAGCTATCCGAATGTTTATCCAAACATTATACATCTATGGTTTAAACAGTCTTTGCTTCCTTTATCAAACCAACAGCAGCTAACTATAGCTGCATAATCAACACCTAGCCTTGGACCAAGACGTTCATTGCATTAAAACAACATAATGCAATACACACAACAGAATAAGCACACCAAAGACCAGTGGTATAAGGGAAAACAAGTAACAAGCATAGAACAATTATAATAAGCTGAAAATGCAACTGGATCAAGTTACAGTACCGAAAATGTAGCCTATTACTGCATGACTGATCCTATGATGTCATTGTAATCACACTCAGGTGTTGTCCATTCAATCAGCTATCTTTATAATGGCTGTCTTGCACTGTGTTTGTATGAGAATTGACAAAGTCTATGGCCGAAACTGTTGTCAAATAGCGTTAAATTACACTTTATTGCATCTGGAACCAGAGTGTGCCTTCCCCTGCACTATCAACATACTTGTTTAGTTACATTCCAATTCATCAACTTTGGAGCATTATTTACCCCCCCTTCCTGACATGCTAGGTTGACATGCTTCGTCCCAATCGATTCCTTATTTCTTCTACTTTCATATGGTATAAAGCAGGGGTGCCCAAATTCTTTGAAAAGGAAAAAAGTCTGCACTCTGGAGCATACTTAGACTTAGAGGAGTTTTATTGATAACGTTTCGGTTCAACAACCTTCATCAGAATGGAGACAAACAGGACAAACACTCACATATATGGAACAGCCCAGCCAATCACAGCATTTCACTTAGTAGCTCACAGGTGTGTTCACTAATTGTTTAGAGGGTGTGTCCATAGGTCCTGCTCTGTCACCATACTCCACACGACTGATTATAAAACACATTACAAATAACATATTGCAAAATGCATAATACAAAAAACCAATGCAACACAATACATGTTTTTAAGACAATGGGGAAGAGATTAAATAGAACTCTACTACCACTGAAACATAGTTAATACAATACAGTAGAACTAACAGTTAAGGGATATCAAAATTAACCAAAATGCAATGAATAGGATTTAAAAGCCTAGCAATCAAGAAATTGAGATAACATAGGTAGAAGAAATTTTAAAAGCCTAGCAATCAAAAAATGAGATAACCTAGGTAGAAAGAGAAGAAAACAAGAAAAACAATGCCATACAGTATCCCTGTAATTGGAGGGAGGGAGGGGGGTAGTTAGCCTACAGAAAAGGTCTGAGGTCAAAAGACTCATTGAGGCCTCTAGCAACAGTATCTAAAGTGGAGATCCAAAACGCCTCTCTCTTGAGAAGTAAAAGATTGATATCTCCACCTCTAGGTGGCATCGTGACCCGCTCAATACCTATGTATTTGAGTGATGAAATGGGGTGTTGTGCTTGAGCAAAATGTAAGGCCACTGGATTCTTGAAGTCTTGTGTTCTGATGTCACTCCTATGTTCAGAGATCCTCGTCTTGATTTGTCTAGACGTCTTACCTACATAGACTAACCCACAGGTGCACATGATCATGTAAATAACATTTGACGTAGTGCAAGTGATAATGCCTTTTATCTTGAACTTTTTCCCAGTAACAGGATGGTTGAATGTGTTACATTTGTACATGAAGTTACATTGTGCACATCTGCCGCATTTATAATTACCATCTGGGATCTGTGTCAAAAAATGGGAGGGTGTGGGCTGACGTAGGTGTGATCTGACTAGTTGATTCCTCAGATTGGGTGGTCGTCTGTATACAATACGAGGAGGAGCTGTAAAAGAATCACGGAGAGAGGGGTCAGACTGTAGAATGTGCCAGTGCTTATTGATTATTTGTTCAAAATGGCGGCCCAAAGGAGAGTACTGAACAAAACAGTAGGTACGCTGTTCCTCAGTTCTCTCCCTGGAGGTCAGACACTCCAACTGGGAGCTATCCTTGAATCTATCAGCGGCTGGTTTGATCCAGTGGTCCGGGTAGCCACGCTGCCTAAGACGGGACTCCAGATCTGTTGCATGGACGTGATAAGACTGATCTGTACTACATATCCTACGGATGCGTTTGAACTGGCCCACAGGTAAACCCTTTTTAAGGGGGGTGGGATGAAAACTGTCTGCATGAAGGAGGGAGTTACGATCAGTGGGCTTTCTATACAGATCTGTTCTAAGGCTGTTATTTTCTTTAATGATCAGAATGTCAAGGAAATTCATTTTTTCTGTATCAAAGGACATTGTGAAGTTCAAATGCTCACTGCTAGAATTTAAAAGAGCATGGAAAGCTGTCAACTGGGAAGATGACCCTGTCCACTGTACATAGATGTCATCTATAAAACGCTTGTACATTTTGATATATGGCAAGTAAAGATTCTTGTCAGGGTTGAGGATGTAATAATTTTCTAGAAGACCAACAAACAAATTGGCATAATTCGGAGCCATTTTGCTCCCCATGGCAGTGTCTCATTTTTGTAAGTGATAGAGAATGAAATTCCACAGCCAAAAGGTAAACAGTGAACCACTTGAAGGAAACCAGTTGAAATGAAATGATGGAGCCAGGAGTCAGAAGAAGTCGTCTGATATGATGTATTGAACATAGACTTGGCCAAGAGATGCACTCTTGTATATTCACGGATGGATACACAGGTTTACATACATTGAACAGAAAGTCAAAGACACTTATAGGACACACATCAGATAACATGTCTTGACGCACATCAGATTACATGTCTTGACGCACACTGGAAGGCCATTCTTTAGACTCAACCTATCTGTTATTCTGGCCCTGCAAAGAGACTGGCCCTGCAAACAGAGCACCGTGGCAAGGTGACAGGACACAGTACAGGGCACAGTGTGCGATCGAGAGGAGCTGCAAATGTATGGTACAAGTTATCTAAATACGTTTGTCTGTGTATGTACACAGGTTATCCAAATATGATGTCTATCTGTGTATGTACACAGGTCATCTAACTATGAAATATGTCTGTGTCATAACTATATGTAACTAAAATGGAAATGTATATGAATATATTAATAACTAGTGATTGTCCAAATAAAGGCTAATGTGATGTAAATTTTCTCTATCAGTAAGTAATAACTATTTTCAAACAAAAACACATTATGTGTAAGCACCAATTCAGTCAGATGTTTTAGGCAGTCAGTACTAGGAATGTTTTCAGTTCTTTGATTAAGAAAATGCTCTATAGCCTCTAAGCCTCCAGAGTGTGGTATACAAGTATACAAGCTTTCAACATCAAAACAAACAAGAATAGAGTCTTCTTCAATAGTATCGTGAGATTGCAGAGACTGAATGAAGTCGCTAGAGTCCCTAGTGTAAGAGGGAAGTGTGAATACATGAGGTTTTAAAAAGTGGTCTATAAAAGCAGAGATTTTTTCTGTGAGACAGCCAATCCCTGAGATAATGGGTCTACCAGGTGGAACCGTATCAAAGACCTTATGAATCTTAGGCAGGGTGTACATAACAGTGGTCACAGGATGGTCAACTTTCATGTATTCATATTCATGTTTATTTATATCTCCAGCTTCTAAATACTGCAAAAGAACAGAGTGGATGTGATCTCTGAACTCTGAAGTGGGGTTCTAGATCAGTTTCTGATAAAACTCTACATTTGTAAGTTGTCTGTGAATTTCACCTATATAATCAGCTCTGTCTTGCAAAACTATGGCGCCTCCTTTGTCTGCAGATTGTATCACAACAGATTGGTCTTGTTTGAGATCTTGTAGGGCTTCACGTTGTGCTTTTGGGAGGTTATTGACAACCTGGTACTGCCGCTTCTTTCCCAAGAGCTGTGAAACTTCACTCTCCACCAACCTGCAGTAAGTGTCTACAGACGCGTTCCTATGTTTTGGAGGAATAAAGGTCGATTTCTTTCTAAAAGGTGTCTTCTGTGTACCCAAGTCAGACTCAATCTCTGCTGGCTCAGGCGGGGTTGGGGCAGGCTGCTGAACAGCATCAGAATTAACACCCAACAGTACATTTTCTCTGTTAGACTGGAAAAATTATTTTAGTCTTAAATTTCGAAAAAATTTGTGGAAATTTGGCCCAAATTCTTTCCCATGAAGGGCCAAAACTCAATCTGGGTGGAGGGCCGAGGGCCGAAAATAAACGTTGTGGAATTACATTAAAATGTATTGTGTTTTATAGAAAATTTACATTCTAAATCTAAAATAACATTTCAATATAATAATCTACTTTTTATCTGTTTGAAAAAGCGAGGGCATGTTTCGTTTCGTAGTGGCGACGTACATTATATTGTACTCTTTCAAAACAGCCACTCTCTGTCTGCAAATGAGACAAACCGCTGTTGAATTTACTTCGGTAAAAAAATACTTGTCTTGCCACTCCGTCCTAAACTTTCTTTTGTCAGTGTGCCACTGCCGTGATGATGATCTGTCCATCTTGCTGAGCTGGTGTAAAGCCAGTGACTGGGGAGGGATCAAATATCAGAGCTCACCCCCCAACCAGGTGATTCAGCCAACCAATCAGGAGAGATCAATCCTCAGACAGCAATGCCTCACACCCGTGTGATAGAGTCAGGGAGAGAGAATACCAGCTGCACAAAATTAACGTTAATAACATTTTTTTTCATATAGGAACCCCCTTCACCAAAACATGCAATATCCTGGTTGCTAATGTGGTTCCTCCTCTGGTCGTTAAGGGCGCCTGTTCGGAGGGAGGGGAACCGGTTGGAATAGCGTGAACCTCCCACGTGCTATGTCCTACCAGTGAAGCTTCCCCTGTCAGGTGAAAAGAAGCGGCTGGCTAACTGCCCATGTCTCGGAGGAAGCATGGAGCCAGTTTCGGCTCTCCCCAGATCGGCAGAGGGTGGAGTAGCAACCAGGATAAATAAAAGTAAAATTAGCACTAAGGGGGATAAAAATGGGATAAAAAAATCAGGAAAAAAATATTTAGAAAAAAACAAACAAAAAAACCCACTGGTATAAAGATTACCACTCACGCTTTAAAAACGGGCTCGCAGGCAGCGATGGATTTACGGGCCAAATTCAGTTGAAAAATGTGGGAATTTAAAGGAGAATTTCGGTTTTTTACACCACGGTCCTCATTTCCAGCTTATATGATGTTTTCTACCCCAAAATACTTTTGGGTTCATTCGGATCCCCACAGAAGATTTGTCGCACCGAGTACACTCCTCAAACACTCAAACAGGCTAGAACGGGAGCCTGCGGGGCATGCTGCACGCGCTCTGTAAATTACACTTTTTCGGTCACATCGCGGTTCATTCTGGTTGTAAATATAATTATTTAGCTAATAGCTAAAGCAGTCGGAATTATATATATTATATAGCAGAAACATCTTCAGCGATCTAAAACATCGGTGGTACATGTCAGGTTTTGGCGTCAGTCCCTCAGCATCAAGCTTGTTCCATTTGCACTGGGAACTAGGAATTTCCCAGTTCAAAGGGAAGTAGGGATTTCCTACTATAACCCGGACCTCAAAATCCAAGATGGCAGCTCCAGCAGCAACATTAGTGAAAGTTGTAGTGCTGTTTACTGTTTATTAGCACTTTGGGTCTTATTACATCAGTTGTACACAAATCGTGCATTCCTTTATAACTGGGGACTGGTAATCTTACGACTTCAAAGGTCATGAGCTGGGCGGTGACGTCATCAGAGCTGGTATTTCCCATTCCAAACTCATAGGAGCCTCAGCAGCCCCAACCTCAAAAATCCAAGATGGCTGCGCCGCGCAACAACAGTAGTAGTAATTGTAGTAAATATTGTTTAGCACTTCTGTTTTGTTTGTGTCTCATTAAATCAGCTGTACACACAGCACTGCCTAACTTCTATCTGTGTGGACATGAGGCTGCAGTGTTTGTATGCGCAAAATGCCGCGAAATGCCATGTTGTCAATTGTTATTGCTAACAATGGCTAGCCTGGCTAGCGACTGGATCTGACCAATGAACAGTGAACTTCCCAGCTCAAGTTTTCTGCAAATGGAACGCTAAGAAAACGGATGTGATGTCATTTAGCCTCCACATCCCAGTTATTTTGCGATAAAGGAACGCATGAAAAGTACTGTCTAACTACAATCTGTGGACATGTTACTACAGTGTTAGAACATGCAAAATACAGCGTAATACAGGCCCATGAAATGGCTAGCGCTAGCCCTGACTGGTTTTCCGACTGTTTTACTGGAACGTAGTCAACTCGGGTGTGATGTCACTCAACTGGGATATTCCAAGTTCCCAGTGCAAATGGAATGCAGAATTGTTTCTACAGCCGCCATTTTGCACCAAGAGACGTTCAGCAATCATACATGGGGAAGTTCATGCCCATTCTCTGGGGAAAGGCATTCTGGGAAATGTAGGAAATCAATAACAATATTGGAAGTTGGTGAGGTTGAGGGAAAGTGAGTACACCAAAACATATTTCACATTATCACATTTTCTCCCCAATAGAGCACGGCAGGAATGAGTCCGGAAGTAGCATGTAGCATGTTGGATCTTCAGGGGGAAAGAGAATGCAGTTTTAGAATGGGGATTTCACTTAAATGCATAAAATAAGGTGGTAATTTGGGTTCAGCAGGATAATCTTCACAAACATGAATCACTTTTATGACTTTTGAAATGTAAATGTGTTTTTTTAAAGCAGCTACGAGCAAGATTTTCGATTGTTATTAAACAGTCTAAATTTAATATTAATGCCTCACATCTTACCTCTAATATTAGACGAGACCAACGCAGAGTAGTCTCGCTTGAAAGCAGAGTGAATCGGCGAGTGTTGTCTTGATGATTTTTGATGAGTCTGTCTGCGGGCCGGTGTCATCAGGAAGTGAAATGAAACGGTTTGCGGCCGGCAGCCACTTCGGCCATAACCACAAAATTACTAAATTACTTTCAAACAAACTGTTAGAATATAACGAGAGATGTTCGCGAGAGCAGAAAGTAGGAGGGCAGCAGGAGGGGAAAGCCGTCCTTCTTGTTTTGGGTCTGTTGCTAGGCAGAGCGAAACGGTTTACGGCAGCTGTAAACAGTTGCTAGACAGAGCGAAACAGTTTACGGCCGTAGCAACAGACCCAAAACAGCTGCCCTCATTACTTTCTGCTCTAGCGAACATCTCTCATTATATTCGAACAGTTTGTTTGAAAGTAATTTAGTAATTTTGTGGTTATGGCCGAAGTGGCTGCCGGCCGCAAACAGTTTCATTTCACTTCCTGATGACACCGGCCCGCAGACAGACTAATCATCAAAAATCATCAAGACAACACTCGCCGATTCACTCTGCTTTCAAGCGAGACTACTCTGCGTTGGTCTCGTCTAATATTAGAGGTAAGATGTGAGGCATCAATATTAAATCTTGCTCGTAGCTGCTTTAAATGCGATTTTCAGAAAATGCTTCAAAAGCACGGGGTAGCACGGGGGCTCGAACCTGCAACCCTCGTGTTGGTAGGCAGGGAATCTACCGCTGTGCGCCTTTTTTTTCGATTGTTCAGGTCTAGAAGGACACTGGCAGCTTGAGACTTGCTTGTCTCCTAGCTGCAGCGACGAACACCTGACCTGCTTTACAGAGAGAGGGATGGAGCGAGAGAGAGAGAGAGATGGAGAGAGAGAGAATGATGGAGAGAGAGAGAGAGAGAGAGAGAGAGAGAAAGAGCAAGAGATTGAGGAAGGGCATCTCATGGGGAGAATAGATGGCGAGGGCGACAACGCAGGCTGGAGGGCGTGAGGGAGAAGTGGCAGACAATTACTAGGCCATTGTCTGCCTGGCGTCTGTATCGCCGTCATCAGTCAGCCGCTCTCCTCACTGGCTGGCCTCAGCATCGCGCACGCACACACACACACACACACACACACACACACACACACACACACACACACACACACACACACACACACACACGCAGACACTCAACCCCCCGACACACAACCAACCCACCTCCCCCCACCTCTCTCTCTCTCTCCCTTGCACACATCCTGACTCAGTGGAGCAGGACAGATTCTTTGAGGCTTTATATAGATGCAGTTACATGAAATCATGCAACGTCTCCAGTCTGGCTCCCCTGCCAGATTTGCCAGTTTTGATGCGCATCTTGAAGTATCGCATTAGAAAAGGTTGATGGAAAATTGGGGGGGGGGCATCCTCATTTTGGCAAAAAAAAAGTGTTTACGCTCACTTAAAGAGGACACTAAACATTTGATCATATGACTAGTTCATTTTGCATTTCACCTCAGACAAGACAGGACACTGCTTTCAGGGCTGAAATGTATCCAGATTTGCTAGAAAGAAACATTTCACTTTTCGCCAACTAGGGCGCTGCTTGATGATGTCACTAATTGACTTGAATGTATAGTACAGTACAGTAGAGGTCTTCACGGGTCCAAAATGACAGACCCGGACCCTAATGGACCCAGGAAATTTGTGCCTGGACCCGGATTGGACCCGTCTATTATTAGAAATCTGAGACCCGGTCCCGGACAGTACCGATAAATGTCGGACCCGGACCCGTATAGAACCGAGCATACTGGACACGTACAGAACCGAGAAATACCGAAGCAGAGACTAGCGGTGCCGGCGTCAAAGTTGCTTGCTAATTGCTATTAGAAGTTGTATAAATTAAACTTTGTGCATCTTTCTTACCTAACATTAATGTAGCATTCTCCCCTGGTTGCTCCTGCCAGAGACTGCAGACAGTGCCTGACCGTGACGTAACGCATAATCCATCAATGATCCTTGCCAAGAAAGTTTGTAATAAAAATAAATCCACGTTCTCTTGCTGATTGAAAAGCCATGGATAATTTTAAATGAATAGGCCAACATGTTCAGTTACATAGCACTACAGTCTATGGTACCGCCGTTCAGTTGCCCAAAAGACACATTCAAACACTCACATGTACATCAACAAGTAGATGCCCAGTGCACAGCGCAGTCAGCCTTTATTCATGGTGCAGGTGATGCAGGGAAACATCAGATGAGTGGTTGAAGAAGGAGAGTTGTGCGATGACTCTCCTTCTTCAACCACAAGAAGGCTGAATTTCTTCACTATAATTCATTTTATTTAAAAGTACAAAAAGGCATGTGAACAACGCATTTCACCAAAATGAACTATAGTCACATGATCAAATGTTTCATGTCCTCTTTAAGGTGTTTTTTTTGCGCAAAATTGGAGATGGAAACACCTTTTTCGAATAAGGCTCTCCATGCCTAAAAGATGCCTTTTGCACAGTGATTCCCAGAACTGTTTTGTGTGTCTCGTTTCCTAGATATGGCAGTAATATTTATTCAACCATTTATTTATTTATTCAGCGCCAGAAAGAAAGAAATGCGGCCACCAGCAGATTACATGACATAATGATTATTACTTCTCCTATGGCAAGTAACCTTTGGAAAGCTTTCTCCATCTACACACAACCCACTTATTATTCGCTTAATGGAAATTGGAACTGATTCAAATTTTAAGATTGTCGACTTTTCAAAAGTTCGCTTAGAAACGCAGCTACACAGCTGCATCCAAACAGAGAAATACCCTCCAGCTCAGCATCAACTTTACCCTTCACACTCCTGACATTACGTTTTGCATACATTTTCTGTGACGTTACATTGATACATTACACACCTGCAAAACACTGATTTTGAAACATCCCTCAAACACATGTCCTTCCAGTGTACTCTTCTCTCTCTCTCTCTCTCTCTCTCTCTCTCTCTCTTTCTCTCTCTCTCTCTCTCTCTCTCTCTCTCTCCCTCTCTCTTTCTCTGTGTCAGTTTCTTAGCTACTTAGTTTAAAGCAACACTCGAGGAGAAAATCCCCGCTAATGTTTGGCCTTGACTTTCAGAAGCAGGCGCTTGCTTTGCGGCCATGCTCCTCTCTGACGGCCTAATGGAATGTGACATGGTGTAGTTAGAAAATGATAATATTTGGATTGTTTCTGGTTTTGCCCTGTCATACAACCTCTTGAATAAGCACACAGGGTTGTTATTTCGGGAGAAGCTGGAGTGGAAACGGTAAAAGAAGTCTGCTCTCTCCTTTCAGAGATAATCTGAGACTTTTGTGACGGGCTCTAACTGCAAAGATAACGCTGTCAGTCTCAGTAATGATCGCTCAATGTAACCTTCATATAATGCAGTTAATGATAGGCTGCAGGCTTCATATGATGCAGTTAATGCTAGGCTGCAGGCTTCATATAATGCAGGTAATGCTGGGATGCAGGCTTCATATAAGGCTGTTGCTAGGCTGCAGGTTTCATATAATGCAGTTAATGCTAGGCTGCAGGCTTCATATAATGCAGTTAATGCTAGGCTGCAGGCTTCATATAATGCAGTTAATGCTAGGCTGTAGGCTTCATATAATGCAGGTAATGTTAGGATGCAGGCTTCATATAATGCAGGTAATGCTAGACTGCAGGCTTCATATAAGGCTGTTGCTAGGCTGCAGGTTTCATACAATGCAGTTAATGCTAGGCTGCAGGCTTCATATAATGCAGTTAATGCTAGGCTGTAGGCTTCATATAATGCAGGTAATGCTAGGCTGCAGGCTTCATATAATGCAGTTAATGCTAGGCTGTAGGCTTCATATAATGCAGGTAATGCTAGGCTGCAGGCTTCATATAATGCAGTTAATGCTAGGCTGTAGGCTTCATATAATGCAGTCAATGCTAGGCTGTAGGCTTCATATAATGCAGGTAATGCTAGGCTGCAGGCTTCATATAATGCAGTTAATGCTAGGCTGTAGGTTTCATATAGCTAATGCAGTTAATGCTAGGCTGCAGGCTTCATATAATGCAGGTAATGCTAGACTGCAGGCTTCATATAATGCAGGTAATGCTAGGCTGCAGGCTTCATATAATGCAGTTAATGCTAGGCTGCAGGCTTCATATAATGCAGGTAATGCTAGGATGCAGGCTTCATATAAGGCTGTTGCTAGGCTGCAGGCTTCATATAATGCAGGTAATGCTAGGATGCAGGCTTCATATAAGGCTGTTGCTAGGCTGTAGGCTTCATATAATGCAGTTAATGCTAGGCTGCAGGCTTCATATAATGCAGGTAATGCTAGGATGCAGGCTTCATATAAGGCTGTTGCTAGGCTGCAGGCTTCATATAATGCAGGTAATGCTAGGATGCAGGCTTCATATAAGGCTGTTGCTAGGCTGTAGGCTTCATATAATGCAGTTAATGCTAGGCTGCAGGCTTCATATAATGCAGGTAATGCTAGGCTGCAGGCTTCATATAATGCAGGTAATGCTAGGCTGCAGGCTTGCAGAACTGCAACTTCAACTTCAACTTCAACTTTATTATGTCCCCGAGGTGCAATTTGGTTTGCAACAAGAACACACAAAGCACATGACATACAGTACAGCAAAGGGGAGGGAAGTGGCCAGGGTACAGTGGTTGCAAGTGAAACTGCATTGGAAACAAGTGGAGTTATTTCACCTCACTGCCAGAATTTTTCTCGTTTAAAAAAAAGCTGAATACGAGACTAAACGACTCGTCAAGATGGAAATTTTTTGCAGTGAATAAAAGGAATAGCCTCGTCACCAGGTGGTTCAGAGATTTACAATATGTAAATTTGATTCTACTGGATTACTGGAGAATCGGAGAAGCGTGGGAGCAGCATTGCGTTCGCTTTACCGCACTGTTGTGATGAAAAGAGAGCTAAGCTAGAAGGCAAAGCTCTTGATCTACATGTCTATCTTCCCCTCAACCCTCACCTATGGTCATGAAGGATGGGTTACTGAAAGGATGAGATCGCCGACACAAGTGGACGAAATGGGTTTGCTCAGGAAGGTGGCTGGTATCTTAGGGATAAGGTGAGAAGCTCAGTCATCCGCGAGGAACTCGAAGTAGAGCCGCTGCTCCTTTGTGTAGAAAGGAGCCAGTTGGTTTGGGCATGTAGTAAGGATGCCACCTGGTCGCATCCCTAGGGAGGTTTTCCAGACACGTCCAGCTTGGAAGGGACCTGGTTAATAAGCGGTTGAAGATGGATGGATGAATGGATCAAATCATAGATGTATTAGAAAGAATTGCCATTAGCACTGTTTAACACAGGATGGATGCACGTTAAATGCACGAAGGGGGACTTTTAGAGTGTGATGATAAGTCTCAGTTTACATAAATAAAAGTAGTGTCATCGGCCTGCATTTCAGTCTCATAACCTCTAAGTCTGGCTCTCTCAAAGAAAACTGTCTAATTTAAAATTGATTAGATTTAATCAAATTAAATACCCATAATGGAGTTGTTGAGTACTTTGAAATGTCTTAAATACAGTTACATAAAATCTAAGTCTTGTAGATATTGTAAAAATGTCCTACGCTGCTACTCTTCTAGTGAGGTTTCACCAATTTAGACATGTCTCCTTCACTTTCCATGTTGATAAGTCTAAATGTTACCTTTGTAACTGGCATTAACGCTTTTGAATCTGGCCTGCTGGGAAACCTGCAGACCCCCCCCCCCCCCCCCCACCCCGGTGCCTAATTGACTTGATGAGATGTGGAGCAGAAACATTTCATGGCCATTAGAAAGGGGGCGCGTGTGAGCGGAAGCAGCAGGCAGGCTGTCAGAAGCTGTCGGGGCACCGCCATCAGATGTCAACAAACAACTCCGGGGCAGGAAGTGGCACCGACCCCGCCAGGCATTCTCTCTCTCTCTCTCTCTCTCTCTCTCTCTCTCTCTCTCTCTCTCTCTCTCTCTCTCTCTCTGTCTCTGTCTCTGTCTCTGTCTCTCTCTCTCTCTCTCTCTCTCTCTCTCTCTCTCTCTCTCTCGCTCTCTCTCTCTCTCTCTCTCTCTCCTCCCCCCCCCATCATCTCCACATTTGTCTGTGCTTTCACTGAGGTTCTACTGATATGGGTTTTTGAAGTAATAATAATAGGTGAGATTTTGACCATTTCCCATGTCAAAAATCTCCAAGTATTCAGTGAATTTTTGATACATTTTCTTCTTGTCAGGGTGGAAAAGCATTTAAACAGCATTCACACTAGGCTACTTACCCATGCAGTGTATCGAGGGTAATCCTGTGTCCTGAGACCCATAAATGTCGTAAAACTAAATCTAAACAAAAACATGAGCATACTGTATATGTTTGATCATGTAAAGAACTGCCGTGATCCGATTTGTGAAACATGCATTCAAAAAAATCAGTTTCCTTCTCCCTCGAGCTGCAGGGTCGGTGTTCCGACAGCTCCTTAGTCTCTTAGAACAGACGAGTTGGCTTCCGCAATTT
The DNA here is from genome assembly GCF_964638095.1 of Poromitra crassiceps. Classification (NCBI taxonomy): domain Eukaryota; kingdom Metazoa; phylum Chordata; class Actinopteri; order Beryciformes; family Melamphaidae; genus Poromitra; species Poromitra crassiceps. The sequence goes on from NC_139624.1 coordinate 48,276,706, forward strand.
TCAAATGCTTCCGCCATACCGTCTGTACTTCGTGGGGGAGAATCATGCACCAACCGGAATGGGAAGTAGAAAGGCGGGTCTTCCGCTCATTAGTCCAATCAGAATCCAATATGCCGCATTTTTCGTGGACACACGTGTCGTGATTGGTCGGATTCCGTCGAACTTCTTTCCTGTCTGAAGGTTTTTTTCCCAACTTCCTTGTGCATGTTCTGGGGGTGTAACGTACAGACGTGTATAGCTGCATTCGCCGGATGTAGATGAGACAGTCTGTTTTAAGAGACTAACAGCTCCTCAACTCGCCTCAACAGGCAGTCAGACTGTGGACGCTCCGCCCTCGGCTGATTCATGCGGCGGAGGCTGCGCAGCCATTGTGCAACATGGCCAAGTTCGGCAATTAATCTGCACATTTGCCAATTGGCCCTAATTACCTAATTCAAAAATCCAGGTTCCTTAGGTCACCCAGTGTGCTCTTTACACTTCCTGAAAGATTCAGCGCGATCGCACGTAAAATGGCGTAGCTGTAGTGGAACACAATAGAGAGCCGCAGGAATGACGTATTTTTGTAGTCGGAAGAACCATGAAGTCCCGGACTTCATGGTTCTTCACTGTTTCTGCCTATGGGATTTTTGCTTTTTGCTTTTTTTTTTTTTTTTTTTTAATGCTTTATTTTCACCTATGGGATTTTTGAATGGGTTTTTGGCGCGATGCTTCAAATAAGGTCTCTGGGCAACGCAAGCTTAATCAAACGCGAACCACACATGAGGACCACTTTCATGAGTTTAGAAGTGTAAATGCGAGCCCTAGAAGTAAAAAGCTTGTGCTAAGCTAATCCATAACTACACACAGCGTCGCATAGGTTTCCACGTCACATCACCACTCAACCTGGAGTGTTGTTGATGTGTGCGCTGCTGTGCACCGATTACCCTGGGCTGAACCAGGTGAGGGAAAGAGAATTTCCCTGTTCGTCCTTTGAAATGATGACGTTTGTTCTGCCGTCCGGGGCTTTGGTAATTGTTTCCAGTAAGATGTTATTCGGTGAAACATCAGCAGGACACATTTTCAGTAGTGGTTTCTAGGGGGACGTTTTTCAGGGTTGCACAAGACCAGTCAAGAGATTCAGCATGGATGCAGTTTCAAGTTGATTCTTATCCGAAACCTTGGTTAAACCTTTGTCTGTAAGTAGCTGCTGATCTCTTTACATTGTGTAGAAACATTGTTTTCATGATAATGTTTTTGTAGTTTCATTTCTTCCCGTTTGTATTACATGCTATTATTAGCTACTAGGTATCTTAGGGATAAGGTGAGAAGCTCAGTCATCCGCGAGGAACTCGAAGTAGAGCCGCTGCTCCTTTGTGTAGAAAGGAGCCAGTTGGTTTGGGCATGTAGTAAGGATGCCACCTGGTCGCATCCCTAGGGAGGTTTTCCAGACACGTCCAGCTTGGAAGGGACCTGGTTAATAAGCGGTTGAAGATGGATGGATGAATGGATCAAATCATAGATGTATTAGAAAGAATTGCCATTAGCACTGTTTAACACAGGATGGATGCACGTTAAATGCACGAAGGGGGACTTTTAGAGTGTGATGATAAGTCTCAGTTTACATAAATAAAAGTAGTGTCATCGGCCTGCATTTCAGTCTCATAACCTCTAAGTCTGGCTCTCTCAAAGAAAACTGTCTAATTTAAAATTGATTAGATTTAATCAAATTAAATACCCATAATGGAATGGAAAGTTGATTCTTATCCGAAACCTTGGTTAAACCTTTGTCTGTAAGTAGCTGCTGATCTCTTTACATTGTGTAGAAACATTGTTTTCATGATAATGTTTTTGTAGTTTCATTTCTTCCCGTTTGTATTACATGCTATTATTAGCTACTCACGTTAGCATAATGTCAACATTGGCTAACGTGTTTGCCAGGCAATCTTTCCTGGTCATTCTTAGTCATGCCACTAGGTGGCATAGTTGTCCAATATCTTATGGTTGACTGCGTTTTTATGCATCTCTTCAGTTAGTGGTGTTAAATGTGTGAAGAGAGACAGAGGGTATAGTCTACATCAGTGGTTCCCAACCTTTTTACACCAAGTACCACCTGAGAAAGTAGTTGGCTCTCCAAGTACCACCATATGACTGACGTTAAAATACAGTCTATTCAGCTACAGTATGCACAGTTCACGCAGGAGGCAAATTTATTCCAACCTGCAGCCTATGTGCAACCTGCAGCAGCTGCACTTGTGCTGGGTTGACTGCTGTCTTCACCTCCTTGTGCTTCATCGTTGCTGCTCTCCTCTACTACAGCTCTTTTACGATTCCCTCCCGTTTTGATCCACTTTAGCATCCCTCCTCGTCTTTGTTCACCACTTGTGTAACCATGCGGGGCGGGCAGGTAATTGTGCATGCGCAACAGGTAGCCTATAGTGTCCGTCAGAAACAAATATTTGTTTCTAAATCTCAAGACAACAAAATAAACCTCAATTTCAATGATCACAAGTTTATTTTCATTCGTAGTATTATTTTGATAGATAAACATGTTTTACAATTGATTTTAAAGTTGGGTTTATTTCATAATTTAAACATTGGGATTCCAGGGATCAAGTACCACCAGCAGGGGGGGGCGCAAGTACCACCTACCTTGAGAAACACTGCCAATAATATTAATAATTATTATTATTATTTCACTTTCACATGTTTGAAAACTACTACTAATGACCACCATGGATTTTGCACCAAAAAAAAAAAAAAAAAAAAAAAAAAAACATTCACAGAGCCTTCCAAGTACCACCAGCAGGGGGCGCAAGTACCACCTACGGTACGCGTACCGTAGGTTGGGAACCACTGGTCTACATTATTACTATAGCTTAGGGGTGGGGGAAAAAATCGATACACCATAGTTTCGCAATATTTTGCCTGACGATATTGTATCGATATTTGGACGCCAAGTATCGATATTATTATTATTATTATTTTTTTTGCAGGCCATGCCATGCCAGGCCACCGGGCATCTGTCCGAAGTGCCCGATGTTGCAGTCCGCGCCTGCAGTGGCATATTGAGTCCAGAGAAGCTTAATAATGTAGCCTACATGTGGGGCAAAAACAAAACAAAACAAAAAAACACTGCATGTTTTACTTCCAGTGAGGTCAAGGAAAAGGTAGGAAAAGGAGTTAGACAATATATCGAAATATCGCAATATTCAATATATCGCAATATTCAAGATATCGCAATATCGCAATACTATCGTATCGTGACTCAAGTATCGTTTTAGTATCGTATCGTGGGCATCTGGGGCCAGTTGCACCAAGTGGTCTTAACTATGCCTGGTCGTAACTCCTACGTCGGTCTTAGTTAAGACCAGTCTTTAGAGTGGATTTACGCCTGTTGCACCAACAGGGCTTACGTCTGGTCTTAACTACGCTGGTCGTAGCAATGCGCGTCCATGTGAATTGACGGGAATGTGCCCTGATTGGCCCAAAAATGTGCCTCGTGCCGTCACCCACTACTGTATGTGCGTCACTACACCCTCCCTCCTCCCACCCCCCTCCTCCTGTGGAAGCTCCGGGGGAAATGGCGGCGATTAGTGCCAGGCAGTCTGAATGAAATTGAATGTAACGTTCCCAATTCTATGTATTCAATTCTAAAAAACAACCCTCAACATTTGGGAAGGCTAAGCCACACAACTAGTTCGTTATAATCGAACGTCATGCTTCGAAGGCGACTTTACGACGATGAGGACGGTGAGGACTCAATCACATCAGGTCTCCGCTGATATACTACCACGGAGATCTCTACAGGCACAGGCACCTTACGCCTCCTCCTGACCAGGCGTAATATTTACGACCGGTCTTAGTGAGAAAAAGGCTTATTGGTACAACGGCGTAGCTGTTAGGTCGTAAAGTTACGACCAACTTAGCTTAAGACCAGTCGTAAGACCACTTGGTGCAACTGGCCCCTGGTGATTCCCACCCCTAATATAGCTGTGTCATTCATTCTCTTGTAGTCTACAGTAGCCTACAGTACATGTTAATGTGGGTACCATAAGAAAAATGTGTAAGTTCAGGCACAACATTATATTTTTGTAATGTTTATTTTCTGTTTATTCTGTTTCAGTCTTACAGAATAATTACAAAGTATAAGGATAAATACAAGTTTTGTTCTGTTGAAGAGGAAAATAAAACAGAGGAAAAAAGAGAAAAAGAAACAACAATCCTCAAATGAGAAGAAAGCTTTCAGCGTCCTTTCCTTCGTGGTGTTAACTATCTGTCTAGCTGTACAAAGTTGGAAATGTACTGCGAGGGCAGAATAACATTATTGACGTATAATATCCCCGTTGACTCAACAGTGTAGTCTAATTTAGCTGTTTGCTAGCTAGCCGCCCTTTTAACGGCACGTAAAAGCTTAAAAACTCATAAAAGTGGTCCTCATGTGTGAAGATGGGGTCATGCCTATGTTCCCCGGGTTCTATGTTCCCCGCTCCTGCTAAAAAGGGTTCTATGTTCCCCGGGTCTTATGTTCCCCACTCCCGAAAAAGGGTCCTATGTTCCCCGGGTCCTATGTTCCCCGCTCCCGAAAAAGGGTCCTATGTTCCCTGGGTCCTATGTTCCCCGCTCGTATGCGTAAAGTCGGCGAGTGCAAACCACAATATCTCGAGGTTGTGAGACTTCATTGACAGACTGCATGAGGGAAAGCTCGAGTCTATAGGCTCAGATATATGCACACATTCAGCAGCAGGAGCAGCAACATGCTATCCATAATATTACATTTTTCAGAGAGAGAGAGAGAGAGAGAGATCAATATTTGCAACATTCGGGTGGGTCCTCAAGGCCTGCGCCCACCAGCTGGCAGGCGTATTCACAGACATTTTCAACCAGTCTCTCTCCCTCCGACGAGTTCCCTCCTGCTTCAAAGCAGCGACAATCATCCCCATTCCCAAGCAGCAAAAAGTGACCAGCCTCAATGACTGGCGCCCAATAGCCCTCACGCCAATAGCCAGCAAGTGCTTTGAGAAGCTGGTCATATCAAAGATCCGCCCCACACTCCCCCCGGACCACGACCCGCTACAATTTGCATACCGCCCCAACAGGAGCACAGCGGATGCAGTAGCACACGTGCTCCACACTGCCCTGTCCCACCTGGAGGGGAAGGACACCTATGTAAGAATGCTGTTCGTGGACTATAGCTCAGCATTCAACACCATAGTACCCTCCAGGCTGGTACGCAAGCTCAAGGATCTGGGACTAAACACAGCAATGTGCGACTGGATCCTGGATTTCCTGACAGACCGCCGCCAGGTGGTGAGGGTGGGCAACCTCACCTCCTCACCACTGACCATCAGCATAGGAGCGCCCCAGGGGTGCGTCTCCAGCCCCTTCTGGTACGACCTCTACACCCACGACTGCGTGGCGACTCAAACTTCGAACACCATCGTGAAGTTTGCAGACGACACAGCGGTCGTGGGGCTGATCTCGGGGGGCGACGAGACGGCCTACAGAGAGGAGGTAGGGGCCCTGGAACAATGGCGCCAGGACAACCACCTCTCTCTGAACGTCTCCAAGACCAAGGAGATCATTGTAGACTACAGGAGGGGGGGGGGGCACACACCCCCGAATCACCATCAACGGCACAGTGGTGGAAAGGGTGGACAGCTTCAAGTACCTGGGAGTCAACATCCACCAGGACCTGACTTGGGCCGGCACACCGCCACTGTTGTCAAAAAGGCCCAACAGCGAATACACGGACTCAGGCGCCTGAAGAAATTTGGGCTAAGGCCAGAAATCCTTACGGACTTCTACAGAGGCACCATTGAAAGCCTGCTGACTGGCTGCTTCACCACCTGGTACGGGAACTGTACCACCATGGACCGCAGGGCGCTACGGAGAGTGAGACGCGCGGCCCAGCACGTAACAGGATGTGAGATCAGCGGAGAGAATCATTGGGACCTCTCTCCCAACCATCCAGGAGACAGCACACAAACGCTGCATATCCAAAGCCCTGAACATTACCAAAGACCACACCCACCCCCTCAACAGTCTGTTCACCCTCCTGCCCTCCGGCAAGAGATACCGCAGCATCCGGAGCAGATCAGCCCGGTTCTGCAAGAGCTTTTTCCCATACGCCATCAGGCTCCTTAACTCCCTGTGACACCCCCCCCCCCCCCTTCACTCAAACACACACACACACACACTCGGACTTGGACTCTTTGATCCCTCACACACTACCATAGTTGGTAAACAGAGACTTTATTATGACCTTCTCTACCATCGTTGGTACTTTTTAATGTTTGTTTTTAATTTAGTTTTTTAAATTAGAGTAAGCTATTTTTATTTATTTATGCTGTTTTTAAAAAGCACTTTAGCATGTGCAATAATTTCCCTAAAGCACTTTATTTTTAATTTACTACCTTTATTGTCGGTTGTCAGTACTTCTCTTGAAATTGCACTATTTGTGGGCTAGATGCGATCGTCATTTCGTTTCTGCCGTACCTTGTGTATTGCTTTAATGACAATAAAGCTGAACTTGAACTTGAACTTGAGTTGCCAGATCTGCATGAACTGTATAAACAGCGGTGCCTCAGGAGGTCCCTGAAGATCATCAAAGACACAAACCATCCCCACAACAGCCTGTTCTCCCTGCTACCCTCAGGGAGAAGATACAGGGTCCCAAAAGCACGCACAAATCGCTTGAGGAACAGTTTCTTCCCGCAGGCCACCAGACTCCTTAACATACAAAAATAGTGTAGTAGCCATACTGTACCGTACTGTAGCTGCTACCATTATGTATGTCTAATGTTTAATTGTATGTCTAATAAGGAATATGCTATTTGCACCTGTATGTCAAATACGCCAAATTAAAAACGCTGAGTTTAATTGTATGTTTAATAAGGAATATGCTATTTGCACCTGTATGTCAAATACGCCGAATTTAAAACGCAGAGTTTAATTGTATGTTTAATAAGGAATATGCTATTTGCACCTACATGTCAAATACGCCGAATTTAAAATGTCTAAGCACGGCTAAAGTATGCACAGGACATGTGCACCTATGTGCAGTGAATATGCCACTGTCTCTGACTTGTCCTATCACTATACTGCCTTATTGCTTGTTGTGTCTATTGTTGTTTTTGCACTCATATGCCCTGTTACATTTGTACTATGTTGTAAACGGAGTCCACAGCACAAGAATTTCACACGTGATACTTGTACCATGGAGTGACAATAAAAATCTTGAATCTTGAATCTTGAACATTCACGCAGCACAAATCGCCTCTGTCTATATAACCCACAGACATGCACAAGTTCTGTAAAGCCATTCAAATAAATTGTTTAATTTTCGCTTTCCTCTGCAACAGGCTACTTCCCACAGACTACTTCGCAAGCATAATGGGCGAAGAAAAAATAAAGCGAAATAATAAGTGTTATATCACTACGTGGCCGACATATGCTTCTCTAGCCTCTGTATAAATGTTACAAATTGCTAGGGAAAACTTTCTTATCGTGGCATTGTGCCAGGAAAACATGAGGCATAGCGTGGTAGGAAGGAAGTTGGGATGGTTGGATGGTTGTGGAGGCGTGCGGCGGTGCGCTACTCGCCGACTTTACGCAAACGAGCGGGGAACATAGGACCCGGGGAACATACAGTAGGACCCTTTTTCGGGAGCGGGGAACATAGAACTCTTTTTAGCAGGAGCGGGGAACATAGGTACGCTCCCGTGAAGATTATCCTGCTGAACACTGGTTCGCGTTTGCATAAGCTTGCGTTAACCACAGACCTTATTTGAAGCATCGCGCCAAAAACCCATTCAAAAATCCCATAGGCGAAAACAGTGAAGAACCGGGAGTGTTAGCATCGATGTTTTCCGGACTCATTCCTGCGGCTCTCTATTCTGTATTCTGCTCACTCACAGTAGACACTAAAACTCTCTGAATGAAATTATTTTATAGTTAAAAGGGAGACACCCCCCCCCCCCACACACACACCTATTCAATAGGTGGAGAAACTCTGGGATACATTAGGTTAGGCTTTTAATTGAAGGGTTAATTTTCATACAAATATGACACAAATTAAATTACTGTTCTGACAGGACGTGTGTATTTGAGCTGCCAGCGCCTTTCTGCAATTCATTCTCTATGGTAAGGACAAGTCCTCTTTCTTGTCATAACCTGGCTCTGTGGGTTATGGCAAAAGAAGGAAACAGGACGCAAAGTGACAAAAATATAAAGTATTTATTATAATAATGTAAATCAATGAATATAGTATGAAGTGTGTTGATCTGTAGCATCAGTAGTGTCAATGTGGATGCGTGTGGGTAGTGTAGGGTGTTTGTCAAGTTGAAAATAAAGCAAAGAACAAAACCAATGTGCAGGTGCTGGCAGGAGGGAGCAAGACAGACTGAGAACCAGGAGCTTTTAGAGTCTATACAGCACTGGGCCCAGGTGCCCCAGATCTGGTAATCAGCTGCTCCTCCATGATCAGCCAATTAGTTCTCCAGTCATCTCCTCTGGCAAAGACAGACAATATGAGAAACCAGCACACAGACAAATAGACAGATAGACAGGCAGGGCCGTCACAGACCGCACCTGGCGTTTAAGTGCTCTTGGCGGCTAGTGTTCTTGGGCGGAGCAGTCTGGGCATCTCAAGCTGAAAAAAGTTCAACATTTGGAAAAAGAGCGCGCTGCTCTTCAGTCACTCCTACCCCTTCTCCTGGCAGGGGGATCTTCAAACTCTGCTGCTGCCAGAATTGCCAATAATCTGGCTTTCATATTTACAGTGCAAACAATCAACAACAAACAGATGAAACTAGCTGGCTACCGTCCATGTGAGTCCTGATCTGGAAAAAATAAAACATACAAGAAATGCTCTGTGCCTCTGGTCTGTGCGCGTTAGAAGCGCTCTGGGCATGATTTCCAAAGCGTTCTGATTTGAAATACACATGCCCTGTGTGAACAGCCACTAAAACATGAAAAGGAAATAAGATTCCATTGCTTTTAGACTGCTTTTATGTAGCTGAGCCTGTGGTCAGAGAGGAGCCTCCATCAAAGCAATATATCGGTCTAATTCCATTTCATAGGCTACAACATCTCAGCTGTTTTTCCCCTCTACCATAGTTATTAGCATACCATTGGGATTGCTTTCATGCTCAAAATGTGTGCAAACTGATGCGACGCAGATGCGATCCCTGAGTGTGAAGCAGGCTTTAGTCTGAGGCAGGTGTGAGCCCCCCTCTCTCTCTCTCCTGTTAGCGGCTCTGCTCGCTCGCCCCACTCCCCCACCTGAAGCCCCGCTCCCTCCACTGCTGTTTGACGCGATTGAAGGGCCAATTAATCACCCACTGCTTTCTCCTCACCCTCAGCGCCGAGCCCCTCTCCCACTCTCCCCCTCAGTGCCGAGCCCCTCACCCTCTTTCACTTTCAAGCACTGACACACCAAGCCAACTGTACTGGATTTAAAGTTCTAACTAGAGCCACAAACCACCAGGAAACAAGAGTTGCAATCCATCGTCCAATTTATTTATTTAAAGGTTGATGTTGATTGCCCAAAGATTGCCATGAGGATCGCCATGGTTCTGAACAGAAGGAAAAACAAATTACATCTTGTCCAAACAAATCATAAATACAGCATTTCAATCTTTTCAAATATATGCAAATTAAGTACCATAAATATCCAAAATAATGGTTTGCCAAATATTCTTCCTCACAATATTATTTAACAAACTGTATAAAATATTACCAATTAACCTTCATATCAATCCTTGCCAACTTAAATACTTGATAAAAGAAACTGAATTGCTACTTACATTGAAGGTTATTCAAAAGACACATGGCAAAGAGGCAGGTACAAACATTCTGGTGAGGTGAAGATGTTTGGAGACAAAGAGGAAGGAGGCCTGATCCCTGCCTCTAAAGTGGGAGGTACTACTACAGGCACACTGAACCAACACTTGGTGTCTCCTTGTGGAGATCAGGGGAAAAACTTGTAGTTTCTAACACCAACTGTCAGCAATGTCTGGGCCGTCAGTGAGGGTCTGTGGCCATAGTCTTTGCGGTGTGTCCGACACCGTTGGCTCTAGTCTGCCTTGTCGGCGGCTTTTTCGGTCGATTCAGCATCGGGCCGTCGATGAGGGAAATCACTCTGATTGGCTGGTCAACCGGTTAAGCGGAGCAGAGCAGGAGAAGAGAGGGCACGCACAAAACGTTCTTCTCCTTTTTCAACTTCATCTCATCTGATAATTCCTGTTGGAGAATAAATTAAAGAGTTCTTGAGTCAGAGATTCGGCTTACTTGAATATTAGGGATGCACGATATGGATTTTTACAGCCGAGATGATAACCGATAAATATATGCTTCTCCTAGCCGATAACCGATACGATAAACCGATAATTATTTCACATTTTTGTATTAAAAAAATAAGTTCTTCACCTGTATTTTATGCACACCTGGGGTAAAAAAAAAAGAAAAGAAAGAAAGAAAGAAAGGGCAGATGTAGTGAGCAAAGATGGATGATTTAATATTCCATAGCTCTGACATCACTATTGTCAACACAAACAACACTTCTGATATAATATGATTGCTTTAGTAAAGTGTATCACTCAATAGTCAATACAAAAAATAACAGCTTTTATAGAACCGAAAGCCTGTAGCTGCTTAGTCTGCAAATAAAACACAAAAGGCATAGTAATTTAGACTCTTTGGCATGTTACTGGCAACTAAATGGGCTGTCTGAATTTTGCATTGGGGCCAGTTCTATTGAAGTGATGGGGCAGGCATGGAAAGCCTCACTATAAGCCATCATATCTGTGTCGTTTCACTTTTTACTGAAAAATGCTCCCTCTAGATTGAAGAAAAGACACTATGTGATGTTGACTGGTGTGTTTTTATGTAAATGTGTGCATTAGTTTTCCTTATTATTGGTAGATCATGACTGCCCCGCAGCTAGCTACATTAGCTTCACATTAGCTTACATGTAACGTTAGCGTTAGTTACTTTTGGAGACACAAACCCTGGACGTTTCATTTTGGGTAATGCATGAGGTTCTCTATGGTTTACGCCAGTTCTGGGAGTATGAAGTGCTTTAAATGTGGGGATGTTTGGTCACAACAAGCTTGCGGACCACTGTCTGCTGAACAAGGTACGCCACGTACATAGCTAGCTAATGTTAGCCACCACAACAGGTAACGTTAACGCCATTGACTGTATGTTAACGCTAAACAAATCCACTGCCTCCTCCCCACGTTTGGTTTAGTGTAACGCCAGCTCAGACTTTCCCCTAATCTGAGAAACCTTGCGTGACATGTATTGCAAATTGCAATAGCGTTGTTTTGTTATTATTTGAAACTGTCAACAGCCACACTGGAGGCGGCCATGTTTCGCCAGCTGCTTGTGACACGCGGCGCCGTATTATCGGGGGCTATTTATCGGCTAAAATGTAATTATTGGAATAATAAATAATAACGCAAAATGGCCATCCGATAAATATCGTGCATCCCTACTTAATATGATTGAAGGTCTCATGAAATGAAGCGCACTAGCACAATGGGCATGGATACATTTCTTCAAGAGATTGATACAGCATTTTATGTGGTGCAATGACGCACAGACAGCTGACATCATACTAGATAAGTTAGTGCTGATACATTGTACAGTACAGTAAGCTGTGGTACAGATGTGTGATAAGAAATTTACATTACTGACATCGCAGGACTAGAGCTGGGTATTGGTTCAAATTTCAAGAATCAATTCGATTCCGATTCACAAGGTTGCGAATCGATTAACACGTTCAGTGCCAGCGACGCCATATGGCGTCATTAGAAATTTACCGTACAGTGCCAGCGACGCCAAATGGCGTCATAACTCCAAATTGTTTTTTTGACGGGGGGGTGTCGATCTAAGCTTCTTACGTCGCCTCTAACAATATTGTAGCTATTGGAGGTCGATAACCTATTTTACAAACCCATTAGGTGGCGACAGCACTCTCCTGATCAGAGAAAAAGGAGCCAAACACACAGAAATAGTCACTGGGGAAAATGAGGAAATCGCATCGCATCCGTCCGTATGCATCGACGTGCCTCCATAAACGAGCACAACGCCAGCTGTGCCCCCAGCAGCAGCATCCGCTGTCACAACTGAGCACCTCCATGTACGCTGCAACAGCACATTCACATAATCAGCGTTATTATTCCGAACTGGAAGCATGCCAGCCCGTGACAAACACACGCGGAACCAAAAAGCTGAATGTCGCGCACCATTCACTGTGTGTGCGCAGCAAACTCAGCAGAGACTGAGAGCCACCAGACACATAAGACACACCCAGGAGGCGTGTGCAGTTGAGGGGGGGGGGGGGGGGAGCACGCAGAGCAGCAGAGCAGCATACACTTCACCCAGACAGACCCAGACATCAGAAAATTAGCTTCAGAGTCAGTGATGTGCTTGAAATGTTTAATTTCACAAAAGGCTCATTATCTCAGCTCGTAGAAAAAAAGGGATGTTTTTGCTTCAATCAAGCTATCTTCTCCGGCTCATAACTAAAGAACGGAAAATGGGATCAATAAACTTTTTTTTGCAGGTGATAGAAGAGAGTCTCATCGTTATTTGTGCGTGTTCAGTGTTTACATAGTAATTATTAAAAAAATTATATGACTGTTTTAAAATGCATTGCGGCCTATGTGGCACAGCAAGCAACCTTTTGCCCAAGGGCCGTGGCACTCAAAGTGTTAATCTCGATTTGATTCCGATTCGATTTCAATATCGATTTGGTTAGTGATACCAAAACGTGTTTTTTGAGCTGTAACCTGAATTACATGACTGTCCAGTTATGTAACACAGGGGTTCCCAACCTTTTTTGCGCCAAGTACTATGTTTATTACTAGCCTATGTTTATTAAAAAAAAGTTTTTTTCTTTTTTTTTTAATAAAAAAAATCGATCTCTGGACATATGAATCGATATCAAAGGATTAAAATAAAAATCGATTAAAAATCGGAGAATCAATTCTTTTTTAACCCAGCCCTAGGCAGGACAGTTGGTGATAGATTAGGATTCCTGTGGTTGGACATGTGAGATTAAATGTGTGTGAATGTTGAGGATAGTATGTGTATGAAGATCCATATTATGTGTGTATGTATTTCAATGAATAACAGAAAGTTTTGTGGGGGATACTAAACTATAGTGTGCAAGTCTGAAAAATGTGTGCGCCTCCACCTCTTCCTTTCTTTTTCCACAAGCAAAACACAAAGCAAGGGCTGACAACACCAGCGCCATTTACAATTTCTTATCAGATAGCGCATTTAACACCATACAGCCTGCGCTTCTGAGGAACAAGCTGGAAACCATGGGTGTGGATCCTCTCCTGTCAGCATGGACGCTGGACTACCTCACAAACCGACCACAATATGTGAGGGCACGGGACTGTGTGTCAGACACGGTGGTCTGCAGTACAGGGGCCCCGCAGGGAACGGTCCTGGCCCCGTTCTTTTTCACTGCATACACTGCAGACTTCACACACATCACCCCCTCCTGTCACCTGCAGAAGTTCTCTGACGACTCTGCGATCGTCGGTCTCATCACTGGAGACGACGACGCAGAGTACAGAGGACTGATACAGGACTTTGTGGACTGGTGCCTGCGGAACCACCTCCAGCTCAACGCCGGGAAGACCAAGGAGCTGGTGGTGGATTTCCGCAGGCGTGGTCCCCCACCCCCAACTCTGGTGAACATCCAGGGAAAAGACATTGAGAGGGTAACATCCTACAAGTACCTGGGTGTTCACCTGAACAATAAACTGGACTGGTCAGACAATACTATGGCACTTTATAAGAAAGGACAGAGTAGGCTGTACCTACTGAGGAGGCTGAGGTCATTTGGGGTGCAGGGGGCACTGCTGAGGTCTTTCTATGACACGGTGGTGGCCTCTGCCCTCTTTTATGGCGTGGCCTGTTGGGGCAGCAGCATCTCAGCCACGGACAGGAAGAGGCTGGATAGGCTGATCCGAAAGGCCAGCTCTGTCCTTGGCTGCTGCCTGGACTCAGTGGAGGTGGTGGGTGCGCAGCGGATGAGAGCAAAGCTGGCCTCTCTGATGGAGAACAACTCCCATCCTCTGCACGACACTGTGACAGCCCTGGAGAGCTCCCTCACCACCAACAGACTAGTTCATCCAAAGTGTGTGAGGGAGCGTTTTCGGAGTTCTTTCCTCCCAGCGGCTGTCAGACTTTTTAATTCTGTACACTCTTGAGTGAACAATGGTTTTTAAATTGCTGCTAAAATGGCTGCTAAATGCACTTTTATCTAGCACTTTAATGTAATTTCTGTGCTTTTAATGCAATTCTTAGTTGTGTAATTGCTATATTCAGTTTTTTACTATGTTGAGCATACGTGCTATTATGTTGCTGTCTCTTTTTTTAACCCTGTCCACTTGCTGCTGTAGCACTGAAATTTCCCCTTGTGGGACGAATAAAGGATTATCTTATCTTATCTCTTATATATTCTCCATTAGAAGTAGCTACATTATGAAAGTGGTGAGCAAACGCTGCTTTGTTTCATGAATCTGGTTTGTATATCCGCAGTCCTGGATCTCACACGCATGCTAGTTGAACATCGGCAGTAGTCTTTGCGGTGTGTTCATGTGCAACGTTTTGGCGACATCAGGCGATGTAACATTCGGCCTTTCTCGCTTTCAAGTTGAGTCGGTGTGTTCTTGCCTTTACTCTACCTTTATTCTCCGACACTGACAGATGAAGTGTGGAGCTCAGGGAATGCGCCGCGCCCTAATTGGCTGCAAATGCCTGTGGGATGAGCCACTGATGGCAACGAGCAGTTTGTGTACACCAAGCTCTTTAAAGCACCATCCAGTGTGATTGGATTGACTGTGTTATCGATTAATTTACAGTCATCTGAATTCTGACTGCTTCTATATGCAGACACCACAATTAATGTTATTTCTTAACCAGAACGGCATAGAAAACAACTGGAGACTTCTAATTTGGTCTGTAAATGTAATCCATGTTGCAAAGTTGCATCAAGCTATGAACGTGAACTTTTAGCCCTCGTTCACACCATACGCCGAAGCTACGCTGAAGCTATACAGCGTGGAGGCCGCTTCATTTCAGCGTCCTTGTTAACAGGCGAGACCGATCACACCAGCAGCACACCACGCCACGCTGAAGTCATGACGAAGGTACGCTGCGTGCTGCAACGATAGTTTCAGCTTCTGTTCTATTTTTCAAGCGTGCAGCATGCTGCACCCGAGCTGCCAGGCATGAAGTCTTCCAATATACTATTACTTCCATTCCTGCAGAATGAGCATATTGACGACAATTGTTTGTCCCGTGTCAGAGATTGTTGCACAGCTGTAGGGAAGTCCAGAGAGGACTGCGTCCGAGCAGCCGAAGATGGCGAGTTCTGCCTCCGGCTGAAGGGTTATTTTGTAGGCCTTAAGGTCCTTACAAATCGGGAGCGTTTTTTTCGTGCGATTAATTCGCATGTCAATAATATTTTCCGAACCTATATCAGTCAATGCAACCGTGCATACCAACGGCGAAGTTTCGCTGACCGTTATTGCGGTGTTTATTTTTTCGAACCCAGGCGATTTTTCAGAAATTCGCTTCCGACGTGTACACATCTGCAGACATGGGACCACGTCACTTCGGTCCATGTTTCAAGTAAGTCCCAAGTCATTTGGTCCAAGTCACAAGCAAGTCCCAAGTCATTTTGTTTTGGGCAAGTCAAGTCAAGTCAAGTCACAGGTTTTGTCAAGTCAAGTCAAGTCGAGTCCTTAGTTAAGGCAAGTCAAGTCCCAAGTCAAGTCACTTTTCTCCCCCACGCCCAAGATACTGCAGTCTTACCTTGACAGATGCAGTATTAAAACATGATATTAATACTTGTCTAATAGTGATATTATTGGTCAATTTACAGTAGCCTATCTAACCTGGTAAAAAATTAATTGAATTTGTATTATAATCATTGCTATTCAGTGAAATACATGTAATCATACAAAAGTCGAATAACTTTATAAACGCTTATTTATTTCAATAACTGCTTCAAAATCATAATCCTCTGCGTCCATTTTAAACAGTGAAATACTGACAGCCAGACTACAATGTAATCAAACAAAAACAAATAGCTGAAACAAACAAAATATAATGTAAAAAATATTATATAAACATTTCCTCTCAATCACTGTTAACACATTCACTGCCAGCCGTTTTTTTTTTTACTGTAGGTAGGTTCTGCCAGAGGGTTTTTTTGAGGATTCTGGCTCATCTTTCAAGACCCGAGGATTCTTTTCTGCTAAGATTTTGTGAACACACAATATCTCAAAAGAACTAATAGAATGTGTGCTTTCTCTGTCTAAAAGAGTTAGTTTGTAGAGTTAGTAGTTATGTAAGCATTAGCAGTTGAATACAGCATGGTTTCAGCGTCAGAAAAATTATTCTGAGATAAACGGCTTTTTGTGAAATTCGATAGAACAGTCACTTTAACCATTCATTTTTGGCATCAGTAAGACGTCAGACATCTAAACAATAGTTTTGAACAGTAATTTCCTCCATAACAGCAGGAAACCCCCCTCTGCTTCCAACTCCTCCCTCCGTGTGTGTCTTCTTGGCTGCAGCGGCCGTGTCACAAGCTCGTTGCTGCTGCTGTAACCTCGCGTCACCAGGCTCATTGCTTTGCTGCTGCTGTGCCTGTCTGCGCGGCCGCTCTTTGAGGAAGTCTGGATGGACTCGCTCGTTACTTGGAGTTTTGGTTGAGAGCTTTGATGAAGCTTTTGCGATTCTGGTCATATTTATGCTGCGTGTTTCAAAGTGTGTTCCACCCGTAATCTATTATGCAAATTTGCAATCCCGCACCGCCAGCAATCAGCGCAAAAAACGAAAGCGTTTTCGCCAATCCATTTTACAGAGAGAATGGTTTCCTCACGCGTTCCCGTGCAGTTTTGGCTCCCTCTTTCTACTGTGGAGAGACATGTCGCCACTCAGAAAAAAAAAAAATCGACGTAAAAACACGTCATTGGCAGTGAACGTGTTAAACAGTGAAACACTGACAGCCAGGCTACAACATCAGACTTTCTTAGATTCGGCCCCTGTCCCGTCTGCCCAGTGCTGCCAACTCTTTTCCAAGCAAAGTCATTATTGGTTGTTCAGAAAGTCGCTAGAAAACAAACAAACAAAAACACACGGCGTAGCCGTTGTAATAATCATTGACTATTGTTGTAATATTAAGTGCTGACTCCGCCCACCTGGGACAGATAGGGGAGAAGCGCTGTGTCTGTGTTGGTCAGACAGAGAAAAGGAGAGAGACAGAGAAAACCCACACCTACACCAATTCATGGGCAAAATCTGTTGCGATTCACCTGGATTCAACACATTAACATTGCTTTGCATACTCAGATTTGTCGCTAGTCGCTTTTGAGAAATAAAGTCGCCAGGGGGGTCTGAAAAATAGCAAAGTAGCCAAGTTGGCAACACTGCGTCTGCCTCTGCAGAATAACTCAGCTGTGTGCAATCAGTGAGGAGTGTGATTGACAGCCAGTCATCCAATCACAACAATGGCTGAGTTTCCCAACAAAGAAGCTTCTTAAGAGTTAAGAAGCTTCTTAAGGCATTAAGAAGCTTCTTAAGGAGTTAAGAAGGCTCCAAAGAAGTGTTTCCCAAACGCCTTCTTAAAGGGCCCATATTTTGCTAATATAATGTATTATTATTTTATTGTTGGCCTCCAGTAGAGTAACTTATTGCATCAGTCATAGTTTAAAAAACTCATTGTTTATCTTGTACTGGCTCTCACTGCCCCCTTCAGTTCACCCTCTGTCTGAAACGCTCTGTTTTTAGGTCCTGTCCCTGAACCCCCACCCTCCGGAAAATACTCCAGGTGGGCAGCGCGAGGAGTTTTTGCGTTTGCAAACTTCTGCCCAGAGAGCTATCGCTGTAGAAGCGAGACTGTCTGTCGGTCTGTCTGTCTGTCTATCTATCTATCTATCTATCTATCTATCTATCTATCTATCTATCTATCTATCTATCTATCTATCTATCTAGATAAGATAGATAGATAGATAGATAGATAGATAGATAGATAGATAGATAGATAGATAGATAGATAGATAGATAGATAGATAGTCATGCATAACAGAAACAGACAGGCGATCTCTGCTATGGCTACTAAATTTGGTAGTTGTAAAACAATTATATCAACGAGCAACTGATTGTCAAAACGAATTTGACCATCGATGAAAAACGTGACTTGGACATAAAGCAAGCTATCAATTGATTTATCAACATCCCCCTAGCTATCTACAGCTCCGCTAGGCCGGGCTGCACCCGGACATTTCCTTCGGTGGCTGGCCAAGCAGGGATTCTATTACCACGGCCTGCCATAACGTTACACCGGGAGCTTCACACTAGCTAATGTAGCTAGTTAGCTAACTTCCCAAATACTTGTGACTATAGTGTGCCTCTCCTAGCAAAGGCTACACGGACCAAACCAAAATGAGGACTTGGAGAAGTCAGCAAGTTGGACTAACGTTACAAGTTCTGAAAATATGTGCCTTTCGTCATTCATCGGTTGTTCATGTCTATAAGGCAGCTGTGCTGCTAGGCTAACATAATAGCAAGTGCTAACGTTACCCAGCCGGTAAGTAACGTTAGCGCTTCCTAGCAGCACATTGGACCGATGCTGGAATGAGACACATATTTTCAGAACTTACCACTTCAGTCCTACATCCTGGCTCACTTCCATGTCGTCTCCTTGTTTTTGCGGTCTGGAATCCGTTATTCCATGAGACTACTACTGTTGTGTTAGTCCCAGACAGCCAGGCTAGAGAGAGCCTGGTGAGTGGTGACGCCGCCGCGGGTTACTGAAACACAGAACAGGGAAGAGAGGGGAAGGGTGGGAGCTAGCGTGCGCGCGCTGCGCGCCGGCCGGCGGCAACGCTTTGTTGCCAGGGTAACAAGTCCTTACTGACGTCACAAAAATTATGGTTCTCGCACAAAATCGCCATAAATCCATGTCATCTCGTCTACGAGAGTTCATAGGCGCGAGGGGTGGTTCATGGGGGTAAAACACTTTCACATATTTATTTGAAGCTTAGCCCATGTTTAATATGACCATCCAAGATTGTAACAACATATATATGATACAAAATTAAGAAATGCATAATATGGCCCCTTTAACACATTCACTGCCAACAGTTTTTTTTTTACTGTAGGTAGCTTCTGCCAAGGGTTTTTTTGAGGATTCTGGCTCATCTTTCAAGAGCCGAGGATTATTTTCTGCTAGGACTTTGTGAACACAAAATATCTCAAAAGAACTAATAGAATGTGTGCTTTCTCTGTCTAAAAGAGTTAGTTTGTAGAGTTAGTAGTTATGTAGGCATTAGCAGTTGAATACAGCATGGTTTCAGCATCTGAGAAGGAAAGCTGAGATAATTGCATTTTTGTGAAATTCGATAGAACAGGCAGAACAGTCACTTTAACCATTTATTTTTGGCATCAGTAAGACATCAGACATCTAAACAATTAGTTCTGAACAGTAATTTCCTCCATAACAGCACCCCACCCCCCTCTCCTTCAAACTCCTCCCTCCGTGTTTGTTCTCCTCCTCCCTCCGTGGCTCCGTGGCTCCGTCTGTCACAAGCGAGTCTCTGCTGCCTGTCTGTGCTGCCTGGCGGCTGCTCGTCGGGCGAGTCTGGATCGGGAACAGTAATTTCCTCCATAACAGCACCCCCACCCCCCTCCCGTGCGATTCTGGGCTTTTGAGCTTTCTGCTGCGTGTGTTGCACCCAGAGTGTATTTTAGGAATCCCCCATGTTGTGCGCCAGCTCCAGCGCGAAAGCGAAAGCGTTTTCGCCGCGTTTTCGCCGCGTTTTCCTCCTCCTTCCTCCGTTTTCCTCACGCTATTTTCTGCTGTTTTTGCTCTGCTTTTTCTTGTCTGGAGAGCACTGTCGCCACTTAGTGGGTCGGTGGAATGGGTTGTACACGTTCGGTGGCTCCCATATTTTTATAGGAGACGTAGGGGGCTTGGATCCACGTCCCACCGTCAATTTTTTTTTTTTTTTTTTTTTGACGAGATAACTCGTCGACGGCAGTCAACCGTTGGATTTTTTTTGACGAGATAACTCGTCGACGGCAGTGAACGTGTTAACAGAAGAGAGAGAGAAAAAAAAAAAGGCTCTTAACACATTCACTGCCAGCCGTTTTTTTTTTACTGTAAGTAGCTTCTGCCAGAGGGTTTTTTTGAGGATTCTGGCTCATCTTTCAAGACCCGAGGATTCTTTTCTGCTAAGATTTTGTGAACACAAAATATCTCAAAAGAACTAATAGAATGTGTGCTTTCTCTGTCTAAAAGAGTTAGTTTGTAGAGTTAGTAGTTATGTAGGCATTAGCACTTGAATACAGCATGTTTTCAGCGTCTGAAAATTTAAGCTGAGATAAATAGCTTTTTGTGAAATTCGATAGAACAGTCACTTTAACCATTCATTTTTGGCATCAGTAAGACGTCAGACATCTAAACAATAGTTTTGAACAGTAATTTCCTCCATAACAGCAGGAAACCCCCCTCTACTTCAAACTCCTCCCTCCGTGTGTGTTCTTCTTGGCTGCAGCGGGCGTGTCACAAGCTCGTTTCTGCTGCTGCTCCTGCTGCTGCTCCTGTCTGCTGGCGGCCGCTGGGCGAGGATGGGCTCGCTCGTTTCTTGGGGTTTCGGTTGAGAAACCCCAAGAAACGGGGTTTCTTTTGCGATTCTGGTCTTATTTATGCTGCGTGTTTCAAAGTGTGTTGCACCCATAATCTATTATGCAAATTTGCAATCCCCCACCGCCAGCAATCAGCGCGAAAGCGAAAGCGTTTTCGCCAATCCATTTTACAGTAAGAATGGTTTCATCGCGCGTTCCCCTGCAGTTTTGGCTCAGCTTTTTCTAGTCTGGAGTCTCTAGTGCTCAGCACTGTCGCCACTTAGTGGGTCGGTGGAATGTGTTGTACACGTTCGGCGGCTCCAATATTTATATAAGAGATGTAAAAGGGTTAGATCAACGTCCCACCGTCAATTTTTTTTTTTTTTTTTTTTGACGTATCAACTCGTCATTGGCAGTCAACCGTTGGATTTTTTTTGACGTATCAACTCGTCAATGGCAGTGAACGTGTTAAGAAGCATCTTAACTTCTTGATGTGAGAGGTCCTCTGCGGCCCACTTGATGGCACTCTGAGCCCACCAGTGGGCCACGACCCAGTGGTTGAGAAACACTGTTGTAGAATAACCTAATCGTGGTCATGTTAAACAAGAACTTCTTCTATTAAACATTATTTATTTCAGACATGGACTGCAGTTCAAATTGCTTTATATACACAGCATACAACAAAATTGCGAGAAACACTACAGAATTTAAGCAACCTTGGGTTCTGTGAAAGGTGCTATATAAATCCACAAGATTCTTATTATGAACGGAATCCATTCTGATTAGAGGAATATAGCCTACCGTAAAACATTTAAAACACAAGTAACCATACATACAGGGGAGATTTTCAAGTATTCCCCAATTTTAAACACTAAAGGGTGCATGAAAGAAAGGAAAAAGGGAAAAACACAAGAGGAACAGTGGACACAAGTATCTCCTTTTGCCTGACGTGGCTGGATCTGCCAGTGTTTCGTCATTAAGAAGGTGTTAAGAATGCCCCAGACCCTTCTTACAAAACCTTCTTAACGAAAGATCATCTTAGCGCTAAGAAGCTTTTGGGAAACGCAGCCTTCTTAACGGAAGATAATTTTAGGCTAAGAAGCAATCGGGAAACGCGTTGGCTTCGTTGGCTTCTTACGGGAGCCTTAAGAAGGGTCAAAGAAGATTCTTAGCGCTAAGAAGCTTTTGGGAAACGCATGCCTTCGTAAAGAAGCAATTGGGAAACGCGTTTGCTTCTTAAGGGGGCCTTAAGAAGGGTTAAATTAGCTTCTTAGCGCTAAGAAGCTTTTGGGAAACCCAGCCAATGTCATAAGGAGGAGCATGACTGAATGACAATTTGTCATTGGATGACTCAGTCATGCTCCTCCTTATGGCATTGTCGTGATTGGATGACTGGCTGTCAGTCACGCTCCAATGAAATGTTTTCTAATGCCGTTCCAGCTGCACTCGCCATGCACTCTGCATGACGCTACCAGACAGACAGAGACACTTGACAACGTTATGTTATCATTTCATTGTTTACTTTAAACTTTACTTTAAACTTTAAACTTACAAACACAAACAAGTCATCCAAGTCATCACCTCTCAAGTCAAGTCAAGTCTTTAACTTCCAAGTCCAAGTAAGTCTCAAGTCATTTATGGTTTTGTCAAGTCAAGTCACAAGTCATCATAACAGGGACTCGAGTCGACTCGAGTCCAAGTCACCAAATCTCAAGTGCCCATCTCTGCACATCTGTGGCTGTTATGGACTCAACTCAACTCAAGTCCAAGTACCAAGTCTAAGTCCCCATCTCTGCCAATAGCTACTGTAACATTTCTGTGGTTGTTAGGTGTGTGTGTGTGTACACACACAGTATGTATGTGTGTCTTATGTCAATGTGTTTGAGTGTGCCTGTGTGCATCTGTGTCCTTGTGTGAGTGTGTATGGGTGACAGAGTGTGTGTGTGTGTGTGTGTGTGTGTGTGTGTGTGTGTGTGTGTGTGTGTGTGCATGTGTCCATCTCTGGGTTATGTCCTCACACAGGATGTGGAGGCTGAATGCTGTGTCGGCGTGTGTGTGTGTGTGTGTGTGTGTGTGTGTGTGTGTGTGTGTGCGTGTGTGTGTGTGTGTGTGTGCGCGCGTGTGAGTCTATGTGCGCGTGCTGTGTTGCCCACCGCTGCTCTGTGCCAGCGTCTCATTCCTTCATGGAGCCATCAGCCTGCACCCATCCATCAGACCTGGCAACCTGAGTCTCTTTTCCACCCAGTCTCCCCACATGTCCTACTAACTTTACCCAGTCTCCCCACATCTCCTACTAACGTTACTGAGTCTCCCCACACGTCCTACTAACGTTGCCCAGTCTCCGCATACGTCCTACTTACATTTCCCAGTCTCCCCACACATCCCACTAAAGCAGTGATACTCAACATGCGGCCTGTGGGCCCGCGATGGAATTGAAAAAAAAAACACAAAAAAAAAACAGTGCACCTGAACGCAACATGCAAGATACCTGCTGAATAAGTGTCCAAATGTTCATGTCATTCTGGCCAATACTCCACTTCTGTTATAGCATTTCAATCTGGAATATGGAATATCTTTCAATAATCTATGATTTAGCTACTAAATTGTCAAATACCGCAGTCTGCTTCCTACCCAGGCACTTATGTATGTACTTAACCTAACTAACTTAACCTAACTAACTATCCGGTGTGGTGTAATCTAAGTATAAATACTTAAGTACTGTACTTAAGTATTTTTTCTGAGTATCTGTACTTTACTTGAGTATTTATATTTCTGTCAACTTTCACTTTTACTCCACTACATTTCCCAAATAAAATCGATACTTTTACTCCACTACATTTCCCCCAAGCATCTTAGTTACAAAGTAAAATCAGAAGAAATTGCGTAGCCTGCAAGCAATCAGGTTTGGCAAATCAGTGCTCCTAGTTTGCAAGTTACGTTAATCACGATCCACACGCCATTCCATTTGGTGGCTGTAATGCAACATAACGTTGTTTGCCAGCGGCTATAAAAGTCAAGAAGAAGAAATAGACTTCCACTCAAGCCGAGGCATGTCCTTTGCTTGATTGTTTTTGCAGCATTTACTTGTAATTTTTACTTTCAATACTTAAGTACATTTAATATCAGAAAATTACTTTTGATACTTAACACATTGAGTGCCAGCGACGCCATATGGCGTCATTAGAAATTTACCGTAGAGTGCCAGCGACGTCAAATGGCGTCAGTAACTCAAAATTGTTTTTTTGACGGGGGGGTGTCGATCTAAGCTTCTTACGTCGCCTCTAACAATATTGTAGCTATTGGAGGTCGATAACCTATTTTACAAACCCATTAGGTGGCGACAGCACTCTCCTGATCAGAGAAAAAGGAGCCAAACACACAGAAATAGTCACTGGGGAAAATGAGGAAATCGCATCGCATCCGTCCGTATGCATCGACGTGCAGAAGCACAACGAGCACAACGCCAGCTGTGCCCCGAGCAGCAGCATCCGCTGTCACAACTCGCACCTCCGTGTACGCTGCAACAGCACATTAGCATAATCAGCCTTATTATTCCGAACTGGAAGCATGCGAGCCCGTGACAAACACACGCGGAACCAAAAAGCTGGGTGTCGCGCACCATTCACTGTGTGTGCGCAGCAAACTCAGCAGAGACTGAGAGCCAACAGACACACCCAGGAGGCGTGTGCAGTTGAGGGGAGGGGGGGGGGGGCACGCAGAGCAGGCAGAGCAGCATACACTTCACCCAGACAGACCCAGACATCAGAAAATTAGCTTCAGAGTCAGTGATGTGCTTGAAATGTTTAATTTCACAAAAGGCTCATTATCTCAGCTCGTAGAAAAAAAGGGATGTTTTTGCTTCAATCAAGCTATCTTCTCCGGCTCATAACTAAAGAACGGAAAATGGGATCAATAAACTTTTTTTTGCAGGTGATAGAAGAGAGTCTCATCGTTATTTGTGCGTGTTCAGTGTTTACATAGTAATTATTAAAGAAATTATATGACTGTTTTAAAATGCATTGCAGCCTATGTGGCACAGCAAGCAACCTTTTGCCCAAGGGCCGTGGCACTCAAAGTGTTAAGTACAGAAAATATCAAGTACTTTAAGACTTTTACTCAAGTAATATTCTAATGAGTGACTTTGACTTTTACTAAAGTCTTTTTCTGGCAAGATATCTTTACTTTTACTTAAGTATGGTTGTCGAGTACTTTATACACCACTGGTGTGCACAACATTGTCAGACTAAACTCCGGCTGACACGCCAAAAACCTACAATCCGCTACAGAAAAATGTATATTGTTTGTTTATTAACTGGCCCCTGGCCTTCTATCATTTCACGAAAGTGGCCCCTGGGCAAAGCAAGTTGAGTATCCCTGCACTAATGTTACCAGTCTCCCCACACGTCCTACTAACATTGCCCAGTCTGCCCACATGTCCCACTAACGTTATTTCAATCTCCCCACACATCCTACTAACGTTACCCAGTCTCCCCACACATCCTACTAACGTTACTTAAAAAAAAAGAGGACTTATGATTGCACATGGCGCCTGCGCTATCGTTCTTCTTGTCTCGTTTGTTTTGTTGACGGAAGTAACGTTAGTTGCCATGGTGCTTTTGAGGCGCTGTGTGCATATCCAACACGTTCTCACTCCGAGCACGTAGCATATTGACACTTTGTCCCGTCCCTTGTGCATCACTTGTTACTAACATGGTACCCTTGAGAGACACATGAAACGACTTGGGCTTTCCGACTAAACTCAATGCAAACCCATGGAAGTCATCTTTGACGCTTATGGCAACTGCTCCCCCATTAGCCTAACTGCTCCCCCATTAGTCAACTGCTCCTCCATTAGGGTCTGGGGGGAGGTTAGGTTTAGGCGTGGGGTGGGAGAGGTTAGGGTTAGGGTCTGGGGGAGGTTAGGTTTAGGCATGGGGGGTGGGAGAGGTTAGGGTCTGGGGGAGGTTAGGTTTAGGCATGGGGGGTGGGAGAGGTTAGGGTTAGGGTCTGGGAGAGGTTAGCTCCTCCAGACCCTAATGGGGGAGCAGTTGACTAATGGGGGAGCAGTTAGGCTAATGGGGGAGCAGTTGCTATAAGCGTCAAATATTACTTCCATGGGTTTACATTGAGTTTAGTCGGAAAGCCCAAGTCGTTTCATGGGTCGCTCAAGGGTACCATGTTAGTAACAAGCGACGCACAAGGGACGGGACAAAGCGTCAATATGCTACGCGCTCGGAGAACGGGTTGGCATATCACTGCGCCATGCGTCCATGTTTAGAAACATGTATTTACTTCGAAAATGACTGTTCCTTGTAATCTTGGATTATTCACAGCGTGGTGAGTACACGAGTAACAACATGTACATATGAGTGTTTTGGTGCTGTTGGAATGTGTATTTCTGGTGACTGAACCGTGTACCGTTTACTCCCATTCAGCTGCTCTGCTGACTACATGTAGCAGGAGAGATGTACCACACTTTATAACTGCACTCACAGAGGAGAGAAAGGCATACATTCTCGTCTTACTATCGGGAATATGGCAAATAGGCGAACCTCCCAAAATGTTGGCGCGTTCCTTTAAGTAAGACCCCGAACACACCATACACCGAAGCTACGCTGAAGCAATGCTGAAGCAATGCAGTGCGGAGGCAGTTTAATTTCAGTGTCCTTGTTATCAGGCGAGACCGATCACACCAGCCGAACGCCAGGCCACGCTGAAGCCACGCTGCACATGCGTGCACAGGGCTCCAGAGTGCGCCTATTTACATGCATTTTCCCACCTTAAAATCTGCCAGTGCACCTAAATATTTTTATAACACGCACCGGTGCACCTTGGAATTTGTAGCATCTTTCTCTCTCTCTCTCTCTCTCTCTACCACCCTGCTCTTGTGCCACAGCGTGCCGTGCTGTCAATCTCTCCCCCCTCACACACACAGAAAGACAGGGAAATACAAAAATACAAAAATTTCAATTGCTTCTGAGTGCTTTAGACTTTGGCTAAGAATCATTTTACTTTGAAAATCCGACTGGAAGTCGTATAGTTCTTATCGCTAGTGGAACACATGACAGTCTGCAGGCAGCCATCCCTGCCTGCAGATCCCTGCTGGCGTGACCTGAATGGCAAGGCTCCTGCTGGAAGCTTCCGTGAAGCGATGTTTCAGCGCTGCTTCTGAGAAGTCTATGGTGTGAACCAAGCGTAAGGACTCGACCCGACCCGACTCGACTTGACTTGGCTTGGCTTGCCCAAAACGGAATGACTGACTTGGACCAAAGTGACTTTGTCCCATGTCTGTCGTTGACCCTCGGGTGTTAAATCTTCCCCTCTCCTCTTTCAGACATGGATGAGTGTGAGAACGACTACAACGGCGGCTGTGTTCACGAATGCATCAACATACCAGGAAACTACAGATGCACCTGCTACGACGGATTCATGCTGTCACATGATGGACACAACTGTCTAGGTACCCACTCGCTTTCTTCCTCTCTGTGCGTGTGTGTGTGTGTGTGTGTCTGTGTGTGTGTGTATAACAGGGCTAACACACTCACTTGGACATCAAGTTAAAAGACTTAAAGTGTAACTTACCCCCAAAACACTTTTTTTCAGCTTTTAACCAATATATATGACTTTGGGGGTGGTGTGTGAAGAATTCTGGTCAAAACCTCCACATTTGAGACCAAACTGTTACCATTGTACCATTTGTATCATTTTCAACTGTATAAGTGACCTCTATGGGTTCAACACTGCTTTTTCTTTGCCCTCAAAACTGCACCAAAATGTGGTACAACCTGACGTCACGTTGTATCCAAAGACTGGGATTTCAAGATAGAAACTCCCCTACTCCCCCTGTACCCTTTCCCGGCTCCTCACAACTATTCCCATGATGTCACAAGCATTTTCCTACCAATATGGCGCAACAATACACACAGCTCATTGGCTGTTTGTGTCACTTGACCTGTTAATCACCTGTTAATTGATTACAATCGCCAGTTATTTTCCTACCAAGATGGCCATGTGGTGATGTAACACAATACTATCAATAAACACCACTATAATCATAAAAGGAAGAAAATGGCATTGTGTTGCTGTAAATCATTCCCAACTTAATTTAGTTCACATTGGGGCAATGGACCCCCATATGATGAGATTTGGTCTCTCAGATGCAAATCTGTTTTTTTTTTTTTTTTTTATGTAGCCTAGATATGATTTTGTCCAGAATTCCATATATATTAGGTTGAGAGATAACAGAGAATCCTGGAATCCTCTCAAGGACCACTGGTGGTCACCGGACCCCACATTGAGAACCACTCAACCACTTTGATTGTGCAGAGAGGAGAGAGAGAGGAGGACTCGTATGTGCCCCTTTTTCACAAAGTGCAGCTCTGCCCCTGTCTGTGACAAGCGGCTTGTCCAGTCGTATGCAGCGGTTCGCACAAACAGATGCGGGATTCCCGCAATCTTGTACCCAATTTCAGACACTGATTGTGCAGAAAAGGGGGGGGGGGGCACCTGGGCGCACACCAGCTATTTTTGTTTGTGTTTGTTTGTTGTTGTTTTGTGAGGGCTGCAGCCGAACTGGCGCCACAGGTAAGAGGCTGTTTCGCCTGTACTGTAGGGTGAGCAGCAGGGGCCTGAGGAGGAGGGAGGGGGAGAATGTTCTGCGGCCCGCTGCGGCTCTGCTCTGCGCTCGTGAGGAAAAAGCAGAGGTGCACTACACTTTTTGACAAGAATCACGAAAAAGGGAGAAACGAAAATTAAAAAGGGACTTCATGGCGGTGTAGAGGATAAGTTGGACAATGGAATAACGTGGAGAAATCTCCCATTGTGATTACATAAGCATGTTGAGAGCAGGGGGTTTGTCCTGAGTATTGCGCTGTACTGCGATAACCAGGCTCCCGTCACTAGGCTCTTTTAACGATACTTACATGGGAGTCAATGGAGTCAATTTCTAGTTCGCCACTGATTCACTGAATGACCAAATTGATATAACTTTCAACCATTTTGAGCAACGCTGTTTCCATACAGGCCACCAGCGTTGGCTAGTTGTGGATATTTATAAAGATTTTGGAGCTCTCATATAACAATGTTTTGTGATGTGGGTAAACTGCGGGCAAACTGTCATGGCGTCGAAAAAATTTCCAAGCTTCCTGTCTGAGCCTCTGAGGACAGCCAAAGAGTATATAGTGAGACAAGAGCAGGCATTCATTTCTTGGTTTTTCCCATAGGTTTTTTCAAATGAAGCAGCATGCCGTTTTGTTACATATCTGGGGGGGTAAGTCCCCCTTTAAGACTCAAGATTTTTTTTAAAAATCGAGCTAAAGTCAACCTGAAACGAAAAATTATATTTTTTTCTATTTTAGATCACATCCCTAGGTATTCAGTGCACCTATTTAACGATGTATGCAAAAAAATCTAATTTCTTTAGTTTTTCACTTTTTTTTTTCACATCAAAAGTTAATTTATCAAAAGTTCATTCATAACGCCAAGAGACTCATTCTAAAGGAGTGGAAGTCTCCCTCTCCTCCTTCCTTTCAGTTGTGGCTGATGGGCATGGTCTCAGTTGTGCGCATGGAGAGACTCAGGTTCCTGAGGACCAACTCACTTGGGAAGTTTTCCACTATTTGGGACCCGTTTCTGGCCTACTTTGACGTAGTCAGGGGTGACGAGTGACTCGCCCAGCTGACCTCTCATGGACCCCTTGCATGTGATCCTATGCAAAACATCTCTCATAAGCACATGAGCACACTACACTGCTGGTAGCCGAGTCGTTACTTTGACAATGTAGTATATGTTTTTCCTTTTTCCTGTGTATGAGCCTGTTTTTGTTTTTATGTTTATGTTCAGTTTTCATGTTCTGAAAACTGTAAAACTATATATATGTATATATATATATATATATACAGTATATATATTAGGGCTGTCAGCGTTAACGCGTTAATCGCGATGCGATTAAGGGCCGCCCATAACTAGGGATGGGAATTGATAAGATTTTAGCGATTCCGATTCCATTTTCGATTCTGCTTATCGATCCGATTCCTTATCGATTCTCTTATCGATTCTCATTGGGCAAGGAAAAAAAAAAAAAGAGTACAAATGGGTTTATTAACATTAATTTTCTTTTAGATTATTATTATTATAATTATGTATTATTATTCAGCTCTGATATCAGATTGCTCTTTTCAATCCCATACCAAGCAGGGATCAGTGTGTCTGTTAAACTGGCTTTGTTTGGGGGTTTGTATTTTGGGTTGAGCATCTTTGTCATCTCCCTATAGAAAATATATAGTGGGAATGAATGAAACAGAACTAGTGGTTAAAATGACAACATGCAACTTTGGACATTTTACTTTAGCTGGCATGTCAGACAAACTTGGTCACTGCTCGGGGACATTCGTTTACCCTCGCCTCGGTCATTTTACTCTTCCCTGCCTGGGTCTGGGTGAATGGAGGGGCTAGAGCTGCACAAGAAGTACTCGCTGCAGCCTCTGTCAGAGTCTGACCCAAAGCGACTACCAGCCCCTGAACCAGTCTGACTCTGAACGTCATCATCCTCTAAATTAAATGGATGGAAATGGAGTATTGGTGAAATCTGGTTTACACAATAGACAGGGTCTGGAGGAGTTTACTCTCCATATTAACAGATGACGCGCTAACGTTAGCCGCGCTGCTGTTAGCTGTTATTATCGTCACTCCGTAGCACATCAAAAACGTGACATTCCTCCAAAATTATTGCATGCTGTGTGGACAAATGTTTCTGCATATTGCTAGTATTTCCCCCCTTTGACGAAATAGAGGTTTTGCAAGCATTGCAAGTGGCACTGTGGTCATCGTTTTGCTTCTGCCTAGACGCCATGGTGGCTGGAAACAAAACAAGGCTGCGTTGCGTGCGTGTCGCAGCGTGTGACGTCATCGCGCATGGAATCGATAGTGGAATCGTTCAGGACGTTGGCTAACGATTCCAAGGAATCGATCCACTGGGACCCGGTTCTCAACAAGAACCGGTTCTCGATTCCCATCCCTACCCATAACGCGATATTTTTTTAAAATCGCGTTAATCGCATGCTGCTATTTTGTCCCTTTGTCGCACCCATACTTGTAGTGAAGCCGTTCGCAGCCATTTCCTGTCTCCTGCCTGTGGAGGCATGGAAGACAAAGACAGCAATGCGCTTCTAAATGGCTCGTTTTACTTTAAATAACTCCCAAATGGCACAGTGGACAAGTCAAGAGCAGTAGTTTGCACCTTGTGTAAAACGGAATTAAAATATCACCGAAGTACATCGAGTTTGAGCTATCACCTAAAAGCTAAGCATACCAGAGCAGCTAGCGGCCAGCTAGCAGCCAGCTAGCTAGCACAAGACTCATCACTCATTCTTCCTTCAGAGTCTTTTTTTGGGTCTTGGGTTTCGACTGCTCCACAGCGGAAGTATCGGTTCTGGAGCGTTCTGGAGTGTTTACAATTATTGTGCATTTATTTTCTATTCAAGATGCATTTTGTAGACATTTTGTGACCTCCTATCTACATTGCACTTCTATTGAATTGAAAATAAATCTAAAATTCAAGATCACAAAGTACATTTATTTGCATTCATTTGATTCCCAATCACGACACACTGGTAAGAATTATTAATATCTAATTAAAAATGCTTTGCAATGCAAAATAATGGCATTTTAAACATGCAATACAAAGATGCGATTAATCGCGATTAACTATAGTTAATCGCACAATTAATCGTAATTAAGAAAATTAATCGTTTGACAGCCCTAATATATATATATATATATATATATGAAGTTCATTCATAACGATATCTACAGTTTGCTGACATCAGGTAGTACAGTACTATCATATTTCTGCCCCATTTCAACCAATCATATCACAACATACATGACAACTGTCAATCTCCATGGCAAGGAGAAAATTCTGAGCAGGCAACATGGCTGCCTAGTGCTTACATGGGCAGACTTCTAGTCCATAAATGTTAATATATTTGGCCAATAAGTATGTAACATACAAAATAAAACAAAGAGTAATGTCTTAATTAAATGTAGAATGCAAAGACATGTAACTGGCTTGTTAAACTTGCATTCCAGGAATATCATTATTTGCCTCTTTCCCCCGGCCCCTCTGCCATTTCAAAGCGGGCTGCAGCACTCTAAGCCTTGGCTTTGAAACAGAAGTCTGCAGCCGGTTCTCTATGGATCCCACTTTGATTTGGGGCAGAACTAGCCCAGTAGCTCGTCCTCGCCCGTAGCTCGTACTGGCCTGTCCCAGCAGCTGTTCTGCCCCTTGGGGTCAGTAGCTCCCTTGCCCCATGAAGTTTGCTTTTTCTCAGCAGGAGTCATAGTCCTTTTCTCAGGAGTTGATGATTCTTCTATAAATAGGTCACGATGACATCAATTATATTGTGACATCATCAGTGACATCATTAGTGATGTCATAGCCTTAAACACAGGTTGATGATAGGTGATAGCACTGATGATGTCATAGCATTAATTATGTCATAAGACTGTACAATGTCTATGATATCATCAGTGGGACAAAGGCTGAAACAGACAGTTTGCTGACATTTGCTGACTTCATCTCACATAACTGATGACATCGTCATTGATGGCATCGTCACTGATGACATCACATCCCAGTCTTGTCACAATGCCTCCTTGTGTATGTGTGTGTGCGCCCTTATGACATCACTTTTGACATCATCACTGATGACATCACTGAAGACATCACATCATTAGCTAATTAGCCTAATTAAAAAATCCGGCTGTGTCAGTTCACCCGCACTGGTGCCCTTTACACCCCCTGAAAGTTTAAAGCCCCATTCAGCAAGTTTTCCAAGTTTTGCTATTGGAGAAACTGCGCCCTCTGGGTGCAATAGTATCGATAACGATATAGCCGTTCAAAGTCAACAAAACACAGCACCAGAAAGCTCTATGTACATGTTGTGACATCGGGTACTCACCACGTGATGAAATAATAATCCATAGTTCCGTGAAACATCATTTTCGTAGCAAATCCGAATCGAGTTACTTCCTTGTTTTCATGAAGACAGCGCTTCCGCTGTACAGCGCATGCGCGCATCCTTTTCTTTTCTTTTTTTTATTGCCACGGGACGTGGCAGACAACCTGCTTAGTCCCAGGGCTGGCCAATGGAGGGCGGTGTGGGATAAATAAAGTTGAGTCTCCCTATTACAAGTCAATCTACCATGTCCTGTGACTAAAAAGCTCTTATATTACAGTAAAAAATGTCAAAAATCTTTAAGCCCGATCACACTTGAAACGGTGGAGCTGTGGCCGGACACAGAATTGAAAAATACAAACATCTCTACACTGACCTGACGGAGTGCAGTGCCCTGTTTTCATGCAATTCGGCATAGCGCCACCTACTGGCAACAAAAAAAGTGGTTTATCTCAAGAACCGTTCGTCCGATCGACTTCAAATTTGGGGAGTGCACTGATGGGAACTTGACACAGTACAGTGCCGAATTTCGCGCAATTTTCGTGCAATTCGGCACAGCGCCACCTACTGGCTACACAAAAAGTGGTTTATCTTGAGAACTGTTCGTCCGATCGACTTCAAACTCGGGGAGTGCAGGGACCTGAATTGCATGTAATTCGGCATAGCACCACCTACTGGCAACACAAAAAGTAGTTTATCTCAATAGCATCATCTGATCGACTTCGAACTTGGTGAGTGCGCTTAGGGGGACCTGACTGAGTGCAGTGTGGGGGGGGGGGAGCGCTCCGGGGTGGTGAATGGGGGCAAACGGGCACTGCACTAGTTATTATTATTATTATTATTATTATGACTATAATAATAACTAGAAATGTGTACTCAGTAGCAACCAGATCTCTCCGGGACAAGGAAAATAACCAACGTGCACATTTAGAGAAAAAACATCAGTCAACAACATCACGTAATGTGTTGTCTTTAATCTGGCGGAAGCATTTTTCAAAGGTGAAACATCCCAGATTGATGGTTTATAGTGGGACTTTTTTGTGAAATAGGCTCCACCCACCAAAGTTTGGAAGCATCGACATTAGGGCTTCAACTAACGATTATTTTGATAATCGATTAATCGGTCGATTATTTGTTTGATTAATCGATTAATCGGATTAAAAAATGCACTGATATTGTTTCCATCCGTTTATTGAAAAACAACTTTTTTTTGTTAAACAAAAACTCACCGGGCTTTGCTACATCAAATAGGTTTGACAGGGCATGAACGAATACAAAATACATACAAATGTATGGTGTAAGTGCAAAAGATATCTTCATATCTTCTTAAATAAAGTGCTTTAACGCAGTGGTTCTCAACTGGTGTAGCCTCAGGACCCACTATTTTCCTTGTCATGAAGTCGCGACCCAAATTTTGGATTTTTTTTTTGAACCACTCAAATTAATTGCACAAAAAATAGCGCATTAATTTAATACACTATGGGCTCTATTCTCCCACAGGCCATCGGCGCTATTACGGGCCTTAACCGCAAAAAAACGTGCCTTGCGCCTGTTTCGGCAAGATAGCAATAGGCTTTAGGCTGCCAAATGCGCTTTAGGCCGAATGGGCGTGGCGCAGTCCCAAAGTGGGCGTGTCGGCGCTAAATACCAGCCTAGTCATATCTTGGGAGCTGGCCTACATTTAGCGCTTTGCGCTTTTCAAAAGCAGGCCTATTCTTTGCCTTCACTGCTTCTTCTCTGTCACCCTTCTCTCTCTCTCTCTCTGAGTTCCCAGCATGCATTGTGTTTCTTCATTTCGCTACTAAATAGCCACCAAATGAGCCAAAATAGATATAAAAGGTAGTTCTAAATTAATGTGTAATGGTAACACAGCCTGCCATTGTCAACATTTCAATATTGGACCAAATAAAACCTCGAAATGAAAACACCACCCTATGTGAAACATATATGTCCTCCTGGGCATATATATACCCCTTGTCGAGTTAACGTGATTTAGAGAAGTAACAGCGGAACGCGCTTCGGAACGCGCTTCTAATGGCATCTGCTATACTGTGATGTCCGTCCAATAACTTGGCCCTATTTCACATTTAGTTTTACAATAAAAACACATTTATGCAATGACTTGACATAATGTAGGGTATATTTATGTGCATCATCCTTCCTGCAGCAGGCGAGAGAAAATGATATCTTTCTGGACAAACTTTCACCAATCTAATAGGCTATATTTTTCTAGCTGATGCATAGAACATTATTTTCACTTTGATCTTGCTATAGTGTAGCGTATTTACATGCTTGCAGTATTGAAACTGCAGTTAGATTGGTTTGAGAAGCATAATAATATGGAATAATAGCCTATAATGCAGACAGACAGGCTGGATGAAGGGAGGGGGGGGGGGGGGGGGGCAGAGCGTTTGGCTTTCGTCTGGTTTTGCGGGATCACTGGAATTGGAGCTAAAAAGGCAAGCGTGCGATTCGTTTATTGCACTTATCCAATGAGCATGACGGTGCATAATTTTACGCCTAAAAGGCGTGGTTGTAATGCTTTGGGCTGCATCTAGCGCCAGCACGACGATATCAAGTGCGCCTTTCCACGCCCACTGCTTTGATCTGCGCCTGCCGCTCGGCCTAGAAACTGCGCCGATGCAACGATAGGGGCCAATGCCTTCATTCACTGTTATAAACTTCAAATGAACAAAAAAGTGCAACAGAAGTGCAACAGAAGTGCAACTAGGGCTAAAAACCAATTGAAATAAGGCAGACTTGAATTACAGGCCTATATGTTTTTAAATTTAAACAAGTCAAACTGGTCATGCTCAGAAAGTCTTATTTGAACTGTATGAAATATGAAATAAAATGCAGACTTATCTTGAATTACATGCCTATATGTTTTTAAACAAGTTAATAATAATAATAATAATAATAATAATAATAATAATAATAATAAAGGTAATAATAATAATAATAATAATAATAATAAAACAAGTTAACCTGGTCATGCTAATCCAGTTTCAATAGTCTGAATTTAACTAATATGAAATAAACAGGAATCACAGGCAGGCTATATGATTTTTAGTTAAACTGGTCATAACTTTTAATTAAACTGGGGCCATGCTAATCCAGTTTCAATCATCTGAATTGAACTAAAATTAAATATGAAATTAAAAGGCAGACTTCTCTTGAATTACAGGCAGAGCATATGCTTCAGCTTGTTAAACAAGTAGAACTGGTCAGGCTAATCCAGTTTCAATAATCTGACTTTAACTCAAATTAAATATGATTTTTTTTTTTTTTTTTTTTTTTGCCAAAAGGGCAACGAATCGATAATCAAATTCGTTGCCAACGAATTTAATAATCGATTTTAATCGATTTAATCGATTAGTTGTTGCAGCCCTAATCGACATAAATCGATATGAAAACGGTGTGGACTTTCAAAAAAACTGTGACAGAGTGTGCAGAACACTCCAGAGATTAGTTGTAGGAGGAGTAGCGGAAAAAGTAGTTTTGGACAAAATTGTAAATGGCGGCAAACCTCGAGGGCGGAGATCGGCGGGCCCTCCATGGATAGGTGTGGCTTGACCCAAGGAAAACAACAGTCAGCAATCGTGTTTCTATGATTTACAACCACTGAATTATGGCTTTTTAAATTTTTAAATATTGCTATAGCGCCCCTATAAGCGGAATGACACCTACAAATTGTACTAGCTCCGATTACATACCTGTACACCTGTACCAAGTTTGGTTAGCATGGGACAATGCGTCCTTGAGTTATGACGATTTTTGTGAAATAGGCTCCACCCACAATTTTTTTGAAGGGTTAGGGTTTGGTGAAGATTTTTTTTTTAATATTCCCCCCCGATTTTTTATCCCATTTTTATCCTCCATTGGTGCTAATTTAATTTATTTATCCTGGTTGCTACTCCAACCTCTGCCGATCTGGGGAGAGCCGAAACTGGCTCCATGCTTCCTCCGAGACATGGGCAGTTAGCCAGCTGCTTCTTTTCACCTGACAGAGGAAGCTTCACCGGTAGGACATAGCATGTGGGAGGTTCACGCTATTCCAACCAGTTCCCCTACCTCTGAACAGGCGCCCTTAACGACCAGAGGAGGAACCACATTAGCAACCAGGATATTTGTTGTTTTTGGTGAAGGGGCTTCCTATAATAGTGACGCCTGCTGTCGGATGGTCCCTCAATTCGGCCGTAGCAGTTCTTCACAGCAGAGCGTCAAAGTAATTTCTTGAAAAAATGTGGTTTTGCTTTTTTTTTTTACAATAGTACAAAATATATTATTTTAACTATCCATTCCATATAAAATTAAGACGTTTTGGGATCATTAAATGCGTTAATCTTGTAAAATAAAAGTCGAGTTGTTTTGTCGAAGCAGACTGCGGAAAACAAAAGGCTCTGTCTTGGATTTGCATAGCAGTATCGATTGGCTGCTCCCGTGTCGGCCGGCCTTTGTTTGGGTATCCGCCAATCAGGACGCACGATAGGACGCGCATCCGCATAAATATTCAGTAGCCACAGCAGCAACACAAGCCCTGAGCTATCCCATGATCAAGAACTAACGAACGAGCATCACAACACAACAGCTGAGCAATGGAACTCTATTCATCAGCCAATCTCCTGCAGTAAGAAACTTTGTGACAATGTCATTTACAACACGAGGCTGGATTACTCTGCTATGTCGCCAGAATGTAGAGATTATTGCTATTATGGCTGTGTATCACGCTTTGACGAATGATTCTGACATGACTCAAGCCACAAAGCAAGTGAATAAGAAGCGACAATTCAACCGAACGCAATACATGATTAAGGCGACTGTCGTTTGCCGTGAGACGTTCTGCTTTGTGTTTGGGTGAGTTTCATATCTATCTAACAACTCGTGTGTGTGTGTGTGTGTGTGTCTGACTGTGCCCATGTTTATCGTACAAAGTTATTGTATTGCAAGATAAGCGTATAGAGCTGCCATCTTGGCCATTGTTTGCTTTCAGGTCAAAATGGCGGCAACGTATGTGTGCAAACGTGCAGAGCCGCCATGTTGGGTCGTCTTTGTTTGTTTTGCGCGCCAAAATGGCGTTTGCGCTATTGTCTTACAGCACTGAAATCTCGACTCTTGCATTAAATACTCTTTGTAAGCTGATAGTCGCTAGTGTTATTATTCCCTTGCAAGCAAACAGATTGAGTTTATTGAAAGAGTTTATTGAAACAGATTGAAAGTTTATTTCTATAGGGACAGATACATAAACAGAGCATTCACAGGAAACAGTCTTTGTTATATATCCTAACATTTATAGACCTGAGACTTGACTTGGACTTGTGACCAAAGACTTGAAACTTGACTTTGACTTGCAAAAAATGACTTGTGAGCATCTCTGGTATTACTGAATATTGGTTTTATATTAAATGCCTTTTGTTATAATAAATGCCTTTTTAGGATAATAGTTTTGTAGTTTATTTTCACTGTTCACTCCTAACTTAGGAGAAGTGGGGGGGGGGGGGTTGTCACTGGGTTGTGTGCACTCTCCCATCTGTCATTCTCAGTGGACTGACAGAGACTGACAGCTTAATGGTTTGGGAGTGGTCAATGTAAATGAGGAGCCATTGTTCACTCCCCCCTTGCCTGGGTGCTCCAGGTGTGAAAAAGTTCACAATCTTTGTGAGGTGATTTCTCACTTTCTCCTCCCCAGACCTCCCCAGAGTGTTAACAATCAAATAAGCATATCTCCTTCAATTTTTTTCAGATTACAATGTGTGACACATCATTTGAAAGCTTACAGTCTGCCATTTCAGAATCTGTAAAAATCTGAAAAATGACCTCGGCCTAGATGAGGGTCAAAACGACAGCCAAAGGAAACCCCCGGGAGCCACGGGGAGAACATGCAAACTCCACACAGAAGGGCCCTTTTGACGACCCCACCCGGGCGGTGGGCACTCGAGGACATGCGGACGGGCACGCATTCCTTCAGCGTTCACAGCGTCCCAGGTGGGAATCTAACCCAGGACCTTCGAGCTGTGAGGCGACAGCGCTTACCACTGCACCACCGTACCCCCCTGGTTTGGTGAAGATTTAACAGAAATTGTAGGAGGAGTAGCGAAAAAACTGTTTTGGACTAAATTAAAAATGGCGGAAAATCTAGGTTGACCGAAATGGCCGGGGCCTATGTCAGTAAGGACCCAAGGAATCCAGGGAGAAAATTATTTTGATTGTCGACACTAGGGTTCAAAAGTTATTAACCAAAACCTAAAGAGGGCTGTTGTAGCGCCAACATGAGGTCAATTGGTGTACTTTTTAGCCCATAGTAAAGTAGGACTCTACGAACCTACCTACCAAGTTTGGTAGCTGTAGCTCTTATAGTTTCTGAGCTACAGGAGGAACACAGAATAATAATAATAAATGTTGTATTTTCAAGTCTATCCATTCATTTTCCAGAACTGGCCTTGCCAAAATCCACAAACCTTCAAGGATTTTCCAGGACTGTGAGAAACCTGTTGTGTCTGAGTGAAGTGTACTATCTGTCCTTGCTTGTGCATTAGTGAGCATGTGTGTAAGCGCATGCGAGTGTGCATCTGTCTAAGTACTGTATGTGATTGTGTGTTGCTGTGTCTGAGGTCGCTTTCACATATAAGCTGGTGGGCGATTCTGGGGGGTGAAGTTGCAACATTGTTGCAATTTTCATTTGGTCCAGTTCGCTTTCACACAGGAATTTGTCACAAGCGCACCAAACTTTCTGAACAATGTCACGTGGTTGAAACAGTCACTCGTCTATTGGACAGAATAGCAAGGGAAATATCTCCTCTTCAGCAGGCTTCTTGCCTGGCTGAGGGCTGACTGAACAACACAAGTGAATCCTCAAAACACAAACCATGGAGCAACACCACCTGCGATATTGGGATTTCTGGTTTTACTTTGGTGTTACTATCAAATAAATATTTTACAAGAATGTGCCCAATATGAGCAGCAGATTAGGCAGCAAGCTGTTGAACATTTCATTCTGCAGATGAGACGAGCAAGGCATACGTACCGAAGGAGAAGGAAAGCCCTGTTGAGAGACTGTTGTGTTGTTGTTATGACGACGTACGTCATGCGGCGCGCAGGTACTGTACACATGTGCGCGCCGCAGTGTTTGTTTTGCTCCCTTCTACCGTCTTCTACTCATGATGCAGTGCATCATGAGTGATGCTCATGATGCAGTGCATCATGAGTGCATCATCATGAGTGCATCAGATACATCAGATGCACTGGCTATTTGCTCTTGTGTTTACCGGTTTGCTTTCACACCAACCATCCAAGGGTTCACTTGGAAGCGAACCGAGACCTACGTTTTCAAGCGGACCAGAGTTTGTTTGTTTGTTCCGCCCCAGAGTTCGTTTGTGCTTTCACACCACCCCAAACAAAGCAGACTATCCGAGGAAACGAACTCTGGCGCGTTTAAAGCGGACCAAACGGCTTATATGTGAAAGTGACCTGAGTGTGTCTGTGTAATAGTGTTACTCTCTCTGTCTGACTCACTCTCTCCTCCCTGTCTCACTTTTTCTTCCATCCTCCCTGTCTCTCTCTCACTCTGTCTCCCCCTCTCTCTCTGTCTCCCTCTCTTTCTTCCTCTCTCTCCCTCTGCCCCCCCCCCCCCCCCCCCCCTCTCTGTCACTCTGTCTGTTAAGCCTGTCTGGCTCATCTCGCTGTTCTTTGGAGAGTCACTCTGTCAATGTTGGGTGTGCGTCCATCATTTCTGCTGTTTCATGCCGGTTTGTGTTGGTGTGTCTCTTGTGGGATGGTTGCAGAGGTCCTCTCCCAGTGGCATCGCCTGAGGTTTGTGTTGGTGTGTCTCTTGTGGGATGGTTGCAGAGGTCCTCTCCCAGTGGCATCGCCTGAGGTTTGTGTTGGTGTGTCTCTTGTGGGATGGTTGCAGAGGTCCTCTCCCAGTGGCATCGCCTGAGGGTTTGTGTTGGTGTGTCTCTGGTATCACCTAAGGGTTCTCTGCTTTCCTACCAGCCCGCTCCATTTAGCCCCATGCACTATTGAATCCCTAGCTGCCAACTGACGAGAGAGCAAAATTATCAACAAGTGATGTCAATGTGATGTCATCCACTGATGTCATTCACTCCATTGGGAAATTTGCAGCCAGCAAAGCAGGGTCAGTTTGAGGCAGTTGATTTTCATTTGTCAAGTGATTTTCTCTTCTTTCCAGACAAGTTTATTTTGTGATCTGTCCTGGCAGATGATGATGCTGGTTTCTAAGAATTTCACTTGATACATACTTGATACATGATATATGCTTGAGGTTATAAATGGGAAGACTCTTGAGCCCCTTTTAGACTGGCCAAAAATCCCACTAATATCGACAAACTAGTGGCATTTTCTTCAATCTAAAAGTTTCCAAGCCCCGCTGTTTAGCCGATAGAGCGACCCTGCAAGTGAGGTGGGTTTTTACACGGCGGTTCTGCTCTGGCTGGCGATATAAATCTTGGCAGTGGTCCAACCCGTGATTTTCCGACCCTGCCCTCCTCATCCTGAGTTGTCGCCTCTTTTCCAGCGTGAGTGAGTGAGATTCAGTGATTCCCACAGCCTGAAATTCACCTTTCTTAAAGGGCATATTTTGCTAATATAATGTATTATTATTTTATTGTTGGCCTCCACTAGAGTAGCTTATTGCATCATTCATAGTTCACAAAACTCATTGTTTATTTTGTACTGGCTCTCACGGCCCCCTTCAGTTGACCCTCTGTCTGAAACGCTCTGTTTTAGTCTTCTTCTGCGTTTTGCTGTGGCAGGGAATTTTAGTCTTCTTCTGCGTTTTGCTGCGGCAGGGAATAAACCCGCTCGTCGTTTCCAGTCTTCCTCCTTCATATACGTATAGCCAGACCTATAGCCAGACGCAAAGCTACAATATCTGTCTGTCTGTCTATCTATCTATCTATCTATCTATCTATCTATCTATCTATCTATCTAGATAGATAGATAGATAGATAGATAGATAGATAGATAGATAGTCATGCATAACAGAAACAGACAGGCGATCTCTGCTTTGGCTACTAAATTTGGTAGTTGTAAAACAATTATATCAACGAACAACGGATTGTCGAAACGAATTTGACCATTGATGAAAAACGTGAATTGGACGTAACAAGCAAGCTATCAATTGATATATCAACATTCCCCTAGCTATCAACAGCTCCGCTAGGCCCAGGCTGCGCCGGGACATTTCCTTCGACGGGTGGCCGAGCAGATAATTTACCGTGGCCGCCATAACGTTACGCCCCGGGGTCCACCCGCTATGCCGACGTTCTGTTGTGCTGTCAGGTGTGCCTCTTCCAAATTGTTGCATAAAATCCACTTTTGTCTTTGAAAAACCGAAAATGTAGGTGCAATACCATTCCGGAAGTGTGGGGGGCATTAGTGAGTAAACGGTGAGTAAACAGTGACTCGTAGTTCCGGGTTGCTCCAGATGAATGATTTTCAGTTTTTCAAAGACAGAAAAGTGGATTTTATGCAACAATTTGGAAGAGGCAACTATATGTATTTAAAAGAAGAGGATGTTGGCCATCGGATAGCGTCTTCACTTCACGTTTTTGGCTCAGGTAAGGGTTAATTTTTATACCTAGACGTGAGAGCGGCACGATTGTTTGATGGGAAATGCGTTGATGTTCGCCGGGCGCTTGGGACGCATTCGTTATTGAAACACAGACAACATGCATGCTCCTATCTGCATTTGCGGACACAAATATGAGCCAATATTTCCTCGACATAGCCTTGATGAGAAACCGCTGCTTAAAACGTGTGTGGGCATTGGGCAATAAGACGACAGTGGAGAGAGGAGTGTGTGAGCGGCTTCTCTCATCTGATCTCTCCCACCCGGGCACCGTTGCGTCAGGCTGATGATCAAAGCAAATAGCCTACTAAACGCTGTTCGTGAGTTTGCTCGTTTAATTAATTGAAATGCATGAATGATTAATTAATATACATGAACGTTAATAGCGGGCACTTATCACCCAATATAGCCTAATACGCATTATCGTATTATCGTCTACTAGTTAAATTTGCAAACTAGCAGATGGACGAAAATAAATTATTCAACTTTTAGGCTACTTGTTTACTCACCAATTTGGCTCTCTTCCAAATAATCCAGCCACGTAACTCTGTAAGTCTGTTCATGAAATTATTCAAAAGCACAGGGACGTTAATGGTTTGTATGTGCTCGCTTAGCACGTCATCAATGCCCCCTCCCACCTGCCCCCTCCACGGCACCGGAGCATAAGCTGCGACCTTCTAAACTATAGCCACTCTGCCAGCGATGCAGATCTTGCACTAGGGGCTGGATATTAGGGATGTTCATTTTGAAAATTTTCCAAAATCGATAATCGGTGAAAATTAACGATCAATTATCGATTATCGATCATATTAATACTTAGAAAATTTTCAATATATATATATATTTTTTTTTTACAAAATGAATGCCTATGGCAGAAAATACGAAAGACAACGTGTTCTCCTCAATTAACTCTTTATTTCAATGTGTCTCCTCTCCAACACTCCTCTTAAACAAGGCTGTTAATGACATTTGGTGTTTACTTTGCAGACTGCAAGTTTGCATGTTTAACTGTTAAAGGAGAATTTCGTTTTTTTTAAACCTGGACCCATCTCCTGGCATTAATTATGATTTGGCCTCTCACCTAGCGATGTCCGCGGCGTTTCTGGCCGTCCTAGCGTTGTTTTGAGATCAATAGCGATACTTTCCTGCCGACTGGCAGGGCTGGTAGGACGCTTTGCGGTGGTGGTTTTAGCGTAACCTATGTGGGGTTTGGCATAACCTTCGTTATTTCGAATCCCACATAGGTTACGCCAAACCCCACATAGGTTACGCTAAAACCACCACCGCAAAGCGTCCTACCTGTTAGTTGGCCAGTCGGCAGGAAAGTATCGCGTGACTTCACGAGACTTGGTGACCGAGATCACGTTTGAGGATCCC
This sequence comes from Poromitra crassiceps, assembly GCF_964638095.1. Taxonomy (NCBI): domain Eukaryota; kingdom Metazoa; phylum Chordata; class Actinopteri; order Beryciformes; family Melamphaidae; genus Poromitra; species Poromitra crassiceps. The sequence continues at coordinate 48,320,272 of NC_139624.1, forward strand.
TGTGCGACTCCAGGAAATGGCCTGGGGCGAAATATAACTCTGGTGGATGTTGAGGGATCACATTATGACGATATTTGGGGAAAACGGGAATAAAAATAACTATTTAGATGCAGGAAAGACAGGCTCACACTTGGCCCCAAATCAGCTCCATTTTACAACTGACTTGGACGCTATTGATCTCAAAACAACGCTAGGACGGCCAGAAACGCCGCGGACATCGCTAGGTGAGTGGCCAAATCATAATTAATGCCAGGAGATGGGTCCAGGTTAAAAAAAAACGAAATTCTCCTTTAAACAAAAAATATGTGCGTGCTTAATGCAGCTGAGCCACACCTCTCTTACTGTAGTCTTAATTCAAATTATATAACCGCATCTTTTAGACACTTGACTTGTTACACACATACATACAGTAGCCTACATTCACTTCTTACTGTACTGTAGTCTTAATTCAAATTATATAACCGCATCTTTTAGACACTTGACTTACACACATACATACAGTAGCCTACATTCACTTCTTACTGTACTGTAGTCTTAATTCAAATTATATAACCGCATCTCTTTTAGACACTTGACACACATGCATACAGTAGCCTACATTAACTTAACTTAAATAAATAAACAATCAAAATGTACAATCCAAAACTAGAGAGAATGAGAGAGAGAGAGAGAGAACCAGAACGAGAGAGAGAGAGATGATGCTATAGTGTTACTTACTTCACATGCCTATTATTTAACTTAGAGCCTCATAACACAAATGACTGACTCATGAAGGCGTGGTGACTAGTGTCCCATGAAACAACAAAGTGAAGTTTAACTCCAGCAGCGTCCATCGGCCTACTGATTCTTGTTTAGGAAGATAAGCATGTTAACATGCTGTTGGGTGAACGCAGCTTATTGACAGTCAGTCCAGCAGCAGAGAAGACGCGCTCTGAAGGGACCGAAGTTGCAGGAATGCACAGGTATCGTCCCGCTAACTTCGCCAGCCTGGGGAACCTGCCTTCATTCACTTTCCACCACTCTGCAGCGCTGCACTCCAGGGACAGGGGAGTCTCCCTCATGAAGTGGGTAACTTCGTCTTGCATCCCAGCGTCGTCGCGACAAGTGGAGTATTCCTTCCCAAACAACATGGCCATAGCAGAGGCTGGCGTGGCTGGGCCGACCGCCTCCTCTGTGTCGGACTCGGAGTCATCAGACAACGCCACCGCATCATCTCCCCCAGCCTGTGGGAGAGCCGCCTCGCCCGCATCCAGTGCCTCTCCAAGTTGAACCAGCCTCGTTAGCGCAACACACTGTGCTGTGGCTAGCTGGACAAACAGCTCTTGCTTTCGCTTTAGAAAGCGCTTTTCAATCCGCCTGGTAATGGTGCTTCGCGAGGGAAGCTCATACAATGGCTCAATCACGTTCATCAGGTGTTGAAAACCGTTGCCCTCAACGATATTTATGGGCAGCAAATCTGTCTCGATGAGGTTGCATACGGCCTGGGTGATTTTTTCTGTACGCCGGCCATCACATCTCCTCCCCGCTAACGCCGCAGCGATGGTGGGCTGAGACAACAACGAGGCGGCGGCGTCATCTTCCTGGTTAACCAGCCTCGGATGTACGCTGTTCAAGTGGGGGAGCACAGAGTTGTGGACCAAGGCAGCTCAGCAGGCAAAGTAATAAACAAAATTGAGAAGGGAGCTCCTTGAATTTTACAAAAGTAGTATTTAATCCCGAAGTAATATATTCGTGTACACAGCAGTGTTACAAACAGAATATATCTTCAAAGGGGTACACGGGCAAACAAAACGCGTTTTGTTTGCCCGTGTACCCCTTTGAAGATATATTCTGTTTGTACCGCTGTTCAAGTGGTGAATCATTGGCGTCGTAGTCGTGTTGTACTTATAAACTACATCACAGTTCTTGCAATATACGAGGTCGTCTTTTAACTCGAAATGGTCCCACACAAAACTTCGCTTTGCACGCTTCATTTCCTCTGTCTGCTGTGTTCGTCTTACTTCAGTTCTCGCTCAATTAGACCACACCCATACCCCCACCCACAGAGGTGTTCTGTTCATTGTTCTCTGTCTGTCCAATTCCGCCCTCTCCTGGTTGCAACCACTAGTGAAAATCAAATTTGATAGTTATAGCAATTTGATTTGACCAATTTTTTTTTTTTTTTAATCGATCCAAATGCCACAGGATCGATTCCAATCCTTAACGATCGATTATCGATTTTCGATAATTGATGAACATCCCTAGTGGATATGATCTGCCCTCACGGGAGCGCACCCACGAAGGAGAATTGGTTCTAAACATGCAGCCCATTGGACTAACGTCTGGTTATGATCAGGAGTTCACTGCATGTTTAGAAACCGCTTTAGAAGAGCACAGTCGTTTGAATGTGAGAGATCGGTGGTTCGAATCCCATGCGAGGCGTTGCGTTTTTAAATTTTAATGGAGCCCCTTTTTTTCATGGGACATATGATGTATAATGATTCTGAATGCACACTGTGTACAATAAACAGCATAGCTGAATATGCCCATTGTGGTAACTAAGATCCTGCAGAAATATGGTGTAAATGTGAACGTTCAATCAACGTCTACAAATAGTGGGTGATTTCTTTTTAACCTGTTTTGATTGTTTTTTCAACTGTGACCCTAACCGTGTTTTAAACGTATTTTCAATGGAAAGATGCTCGCTGGGGAGTGTGTGATTGACAGGAGAGATGATCAGAGGGGCAGAGTTACAGTACTTTCATCATTAGGTTCAGGACAGAAGACTGGGTAGAGTTTCTCAGTGAAGGTGCAGCCAGTAAAGGAGTAGATAAGAGCTGCAGCATCTACATCATAAAACGAGACCAGACCCTCCTCATAATCCACAAACACCCCCACCTTCTGAGGCTTCCTTTTCAGAGAGAGGGGACAGGAGGGTCAGTAGCAACTTTGTACTTTTTTCCATTCCTCAAACCTATAGACCAGAAGCCATTCTCTGGGCTCAGTGAGATGGTTCCCTTCCTTTTGATCGACCCTCTGGCCACTCCTAAATCCAGGCAGTCTTCCCTTTAACCTGAACCTCATAGTAAAACCTTCCTGAAGAGAAGCTCTGCTTTCCTAAGACAGAGAGACCAGGAGAAAATCTCTCTGGGTTGTCTAAGAGATTCTTCCATACATCACCATGATGTACTTGTTTCCCATCATCAGACAGGATGAGTTTAGGTGCTGTATGAGGATCCAGCGTCACATCCACTCCGTACTGTGCGATGTGTGACTGGATCCTGGACTTTCTAACTGAAAGTGGGCAACCTCACCTCCTCCCCACTGACCATCAGCATAGGAGCGCCACAGGGTTGCGTCTCCAGCCCCTTCTGGTATGACCTCTACACCCACGACTGCGTGGCGACTCAAACTTCGAACACCATCGTGAAGTTTGCAGACGACACAGCGGTCGTGGGGCGGATCTCCAGGAGCGACGAGACAGCCTACACAAAGGAGGTGGATGCCCTGGAACAATGGTGCCAGGACAACCACCTCTCTCTGAACGTCTCCAAGACAAAGGAGGTCATTGTAGACTACAGAAGGGGGGCGGGGGGGCGCACACCCCCCAATCACCATCAACGGCACAGTGGTGGAAAGGGTGGACAGCTTCAAGTACCTGGGAGTCAATATCCACCAGGACCTGACATGGGCCAACCACACTGCCACTGTTGTCAAAAAGGCCCAACAGCGACTACACGGACTCAGGCGCCTGAAGAAATTCGGGCTAAGGCCAAAAATCCTCAGGGACTTCTACAGAGGCACCATTGAAAGCCTGCTGACTGGCTGCTTCACCACCTGGTACGGGAACTGCACCACCATGGACCGCAGGGAGCTAAGAAGGGTGAGGCGCGCGGCCCAGCACGTAACAGGATGTGAGCTGCCAGAACTGCAAGATCTGTACAACCAGCGGTGCCTCAGGAGGTCCCTGAAGATCATCAAAGACACAAACCACCCCCACAACAGTCTGTTCTCCCTGCTACCCTCAGGGAGGAGATACAGGGTCCCAAGAGCACGCACAAATCACTTGAGGGACAGTTTCTTCTCACAGGCCACGAGACTCCTTAACATATACAAATAATGTAGTAGCCGTACTGTACCGCACTGTAGATCCTGCCATTATGTATGACTAATGTTCAATAGTATGTTTAATTAGGTATATGCTATTTGCACCTAACAGAATGTTATTATGTTTAATTATGTTCATGCCATTTGCACTATGGGCAGTGAATACGCCACTGTCTGTGGCGTGTCTTACTGCTTTATTGCTTGTTGCCTCTTGTTTTTTATTTATATATCTTTTATTTTTTGCACTATGTTGTAACGGAGTCTACAGCACAAGAATTTCACACGTGATACTACTACGGAGTGACAATAAAAATCTTGAATCTTGAATCTTGAAATCTACTGCTGGAGCCTCTTCAGCTCAGCCTCAATCAGCTTCTCCATCTCTTTCCTGAGAGTCTCCTCCAGCTGAGCCACAGCAGTAGTTGTATAGGACCACCACCTCCTAAAAAATAAAAAATAAAATCTTTTTCAGGTGGGCGTGTTTAGGACACCCTACGTCATCAAAGGGGGCGTGGCTTCTTTTCTTGTGGAAAGTGTTTATTTCACTACTTCCTCAAAGTACTCTCTGTATTTTAACCTGTGTAAATCACTTTCTTGTGGAAAGTGTTTATTTCACTACTTCCTCAAAGTACACTCTATGCATTTTAACCTGTGTAAATCACTTTCTTGTGGAAAGTGTTTATTTCACTACTTCCTAAAAGTACACTCTATGCATTTCCTCCATATCACTTTGACCAGTCTTGTTTTTTTTTTGTTTTTTTTCGCGATTTAATTATCAGCCCCCCTATCAGAGCGTTGCAACATCATATGATGTTTTTGACCATGGGCAAAGTTTTGACCACAGGCAAATGTAATTAGGCCCATTTAGCAAATTGTTGCTAAATGGCTCAAATACAATTTAGGCAAACTCACTCAATCTCTTTCTCCCCGCATCACGCTTTTTGATCTCGGCCAAATGCGATTTGGCCCATTTTAGGAACTGAAACTAGCCTACAGATTCCTCTGCTCACTGGTGTTTCACAATCTCACCCCCACCACCAACGACAGATTCCTCTGCTTGTTGATGTTTTCTCTGACTCACCCCCCACCCCCAGGTTCCCCCTCCCACCCATCCCACCCCATCCCCACACGTTTTATTTGTCTATTACCATGGCCGGTGTTCTGTCGATTTCACAATCACTTCCGTTTTAAATAAACTTGTTTGTTTTTTGACCGTCAGGTGGGCGCTCCCGGCAGCACGTAACCCCCCTTGAAAGCTATGAATAGCTACTGCTGAAAACGATGTAAGAATGAAGAGTGAGCGCACAGTTTTTTCACCCCATGCCCCTTATATCCTTTGCGTGCCTGTCAACGCCACAGGCCTAATATTTTGTCCTAATTGTCCAGCATTCAAATATTCCATAATTGCATGTTGTGCAGGCTATCTGTAGCCTACTAATGTATAGCCTACTAATGTATTCCCAGGCTATTCTGTAGATTCCATCCGGGCAACACACACACAACACACACACACACACACACACACACACACACACACACACACACACACACACACACACACACACACACACCCACCCACCCACCCACCCACTCACACACACACAGACATATTCACAGCCAGCCACAAACACACGCACCCACAAATTCACAGGTAAACATGACACACTGAAACATTCCAGTTTCACCATCTCAGATTCTTCCCCATGTTTTTCCCACTCCGGATCCAATTGTGACATCACCATGATAATTTTGATATTGTCTGATTGGCGGAATGAATTAAATTTGATTAATACAGATTGAGGTGGATTGAATAGCTACAGACTGTTTTCCAATTGAATTGAAAACGATTGAATACAGACTATGGTGTATGACTATGCCATTTGCGCGTCTCTCAACGAGAGCAGAGTTTCCCAGCATACACTAGTGTGTTTCAACACTGTGTTTTTGGAGATTACTTATGTGCTACGCGATATTAGTTATCTGCAATGTTATGTGATGACTACTAGAGTTTGTACCCGTGTGAACTACATTGCTTTACGTTGTAAAATGTTGGCACCATAGGTGACATGAGTTAACATGTTCTAAATGCAGTTCTCTGCCTGAAATGCTGCTAATCAAATGGCTTGCTACAATCCTATGTAGGATGTAAGACGAACAACCCCTTCTCTTGTGACACCCCAGACCCAGGATATCCGCGACCTACGGGTATTATTTCAAAATATAAATATTTCAAAAGTAAATGCTTAGCTATCTTGGAACGTGAACAAACATCTTAGCAACCCAACAAACCCATTGTTTTTATTTTTGTATTTTATATGATTATTTTAATAGTTGTATATATTGTGAAATTGTGAAATAGTAAATTAATTAATATTAATTAATATTAATTTACTGTGAGACTTTATGTTTTGTAGACAAGCACCAAGTATAGGCCTATATAATAATGGTATATAATAATAATAATCTTTGTAATACAATTGCTATAAAATTAAAATGTGTATATATATATATATATATATATATATATATATATATATATATATATACACACATATATACACATATATATATATATATATATATATATATATATATATATATATATATATATATATATATATATATATATATATATATATATATATATATATATAAATAACATAACTTAATTCAACTTTGCCTCTCCTCTCTTCTTGCTTAACATACACAAATAGTGCAATAACCGTACCGTACCGCACTGCAGCTGCTACCATTATGTATGTCTAATGTTTAATTGTATGTCTAATAAGATACATGCTATTTGCACCTGTATGTCAAATACGGCGAATTTAAAACGTTTAAGCACGTCTAATGTATGCACATGACATGTGCACCTATGTGCAGTGAATATGCCACTGTCTCTGACTTGTCTTATCACTATACTGCCTTATTGCTTATTGTTTTTTCACTCATGCCTTGATTTGTACTATGTTGTAAACGGAGTCCACAGCACAAGAATTTCACACGTGATACTTGTACCATGGAGCGACAATAAAAAATCTTCTCCTCTCCTCATCCCTCCCCTCTCCTCATCCCTCCCCTCTCCTCTCCTCTCTCCTCTCCTCTCCTCTCCTCACCTCTCTCCTCTCCTCTCCTCTCTCCTCTCCTCTCCTCTCCTCTCTCCTCTCCTCTCCTCTCCTAACCTCTCCCCTCTCCTCTCCTCTCTCCTCTCCTCACCTCTCCCCTCTCCCCTATCCTCTTCTCTCCTCTCCTCTTCTCTCCTCTCCTCTCCTCTCTCCTCTTCTCTCCTCTCCTTACAAGCCTATAGATGAGGGATTTCAGACAATGTGACTATTGTTACAATATTGTCAACAATATTAGTACCATTCTAAATAACATAGCTTAATTCAACTTTGACAGGGTTAGGGTTAGGGTTAGGGTCTACCATTTGGGCTAGTGGTTGAGATGGATACAACTCTTTGTTGTCCCAGGAAGTAGCTACTATACTGACTATAGCCAGTAATATGTAATATGTAATATATTATGTAATGATATTGGCTGGGTTTCCCAAAAGCTTCGTAGCGCTATGAAGCTAATTTAACCCTTCTTAACGCCCATCAGTGCACAGAAGGTCAAGATAACATGTCTCACTTGCTGGGGATGAAGTTTGGAGTGTTTTGTTTGGTTATAATGTGTATGCGTATGAAGATTGGAATGTTTTGTTTGGTGATAATGTGTTTGCTTATGAAGATTGGAGTGTTTTGTTTGGTTATGTGTTTGCTTATGAAGATTGGTGTGTTTTGTTTGGTGATAATGTGTTTGGTTATGAAGATTGGAGTGTTTTGTTTGGTTATAATGTATTTGCTTATGAAGATTGGAGTGTTTTGTTTGGTGATAATGTGTTTGCTTATGAAGATTGGTGTGTTTTTGTTTGGTTATAATGTGTATGCTTATGAAGATTGGAGTGGTGAGTACAAAGAAAAACTGGTAAAAGAGCTCATCAAAATGGCAGGCCGATGTCTACACCTCTGGTGGTTCAAAAACAAGATATTTTATGGAAATAAAATGGAAATCTAAGATGTTGTATTTGTGTTGTACATTGTAGTCACATTCAGAAAACATCCAAAACATTTGTCTTGTAGCCAATTTCTAACAATTTCTAGCCAGTGAATTTACACAAGCACTTGAGTGAAACTCATGTGAATTCAATGTGAACATGCATAAACTGTGATTGAATGAACGCAGATTGTCAGATTTGTATACCAAACCCTTATCCTGATGGCTGCAGGGGTCGTCTGTACCACTAATGTTAACCAATATGTGTAAATGTGTTACAACATTGGGGCTGGTCTCATAGACCTGGCACAAAAGTACATGCATCACGTATGCTGCATATATCCATATATGCCTCTACCGTATGGGTTAGTCATAATAGTCAAACATGGGTTTTCATGTTCTGACTTGCTGAAATGTGGGCTGCATATATACATGTTAGTTAGTCATAATAGTCAAACATGGGTTTTCATGTTCTGACTTGCTGAAATGTTTTACACGTCACGTAAAACAGACACAGGATTGATGGATCTGCGGTACTAATTAGCCTACACAATGTGTAATTTCAGGTTATTGTAAGTTATTGCATACTTGCAATCTTTCATACCTGCAATCTTGCATACTTACAAGTGGGTTGTTTTTAATGGCATGTGATTTGCGGTACTAATTACCCAATGTGTAATTTCAGGTGATTGTAAGTGTGTCATGCCTAGTGTGTCATACATACATACAAGCCTACATATCAGTTGGCTGTGTCAATGATTTTCTGTACCTCTTGATGCGTCAGCATTGTTTTTGTCAGGCTTAGAAACAATGTTTAAACAGTAAACAGTTTATGACAAGTGGTGTCGGCATGTTATGCCACACAAGACGTGTTATGGTACATAAATAATATGTAGCGTGTATTAATCTGTAGAACTCTGTCAGAGTTCTACTCTGTCATTATTTTTACATTTGACTTTGAGAACTATGATGAACTGTTAGTCAGTACTCTGTACCGATGTACAAAAGTAACAAGATTGAGGTTGTGAAATCTTCAACCGGAATAAAAAACTGGATATAATATAACTGAATCAGTTAGGCCAAACTATTATCAGTCAGGTCGGTAATGACCGGGGGAAATTATATGAGTATTGTCCATTGTGTGTATGATACAACTTTGTTTATCATTCTGTGCCACACACTATACAGTCTGTATTTAACTCAACACACTGTACCTGCCCCTTGACCTCGGAGGGGAAGAAAGGATATTGTCAAGGATAGTGTCATAAGCTGATAGCAAGGTATGGTGATCACAAGTATTGTCATAAATATTGTGGTAAATTAAATTGGTTAAGCAAAGCAAGTAATGCTTATGTAATGTAGTTTGTAAGATGATATTCATAACTATTAGTTATATGTATTTTCTGAGATTTGGTTATATTAACTTATTATTTATATTATTATTCTATTATTATTATTCTAATTATTATCTACTATTATTCTACTTATTATATTATTATATTATTATTATTATTAGGGGTTATTATGTATATTAACTATACATATTAAAGTATAGATTATTGTTTTGCCCACCTTATTTGGTTGCCTTATCAAAACAAATGTACAGCATGTTAAAGTTTTAAATAAACACAGCTGATCAGTTTTCAGCTGATGAGTTTGAATCCAACAGGTCTTAATGTCAATTAATTTAGCTTTAATGTGTTTTTGAAACACACACACCCACACATTGACCCCTCTCATATACGTAACTGTCTATAACTGTACATATATTCCTTTCACACACACACACACACACACACACACACACACACACACACACACGCACACACTTTTCAAAATAGACACTCTTTCATATTGTATGTGTACATCCTGAACAAGGTACATACATCATTGGACTCAATGATTCACAGATGTATCAAACAAATGTATGTTATACTGACACAAATGACCAAATTACCACAAATTCAACATGTAATGCAATTTTCTCAATAATTTTGGTTAAATTTTGGTCAACACACTATGGGTTGTCTCAGGTCAGTCCTTGTAATGAGGACCATGTTATCACTGGCATAGCCAGACTTGGCACATTTGGGGTGCTCCAGATCAGTCCTTGGTATCACCTTGTTATCACTGGCGTATAGCCAGACTTGGCACATCTGGGGTGCCAAAGATCAGACATTGTAATGAGGACCTTGTTATCACTGGCGTATAGCCAGACTTGGCACATTTGGGGTGCCTCAGGTCAGTCCTTGTAATGACTTGATCAAAAAATAATACAGACAATATATATAGCTAAGTGACTAATTCACTAATACAATTGTAACATCTTGTATAATATATTCAAAGTATTGTTAATTGTTAATTGTTAATTATTATTCAAAACCTGAAAATACTGTAAATACTGTAAATAAACTAAACTAATACTAAAACTTGCTAAGTTGTACTGTGTGTTAATTTAATGTGTTTTGAAACACATACCCACACATAAAATCTCAAGTGAGATTTTTGAGAGAAAGAAAAAGAGTCAAGAAAAATTCACCCTGTGCGCTCGGTGCTGCAAAGCGCGGACTTTTGGACCCTAGGGGCTTCCGTCGAGCCGACTCGAGCATGACGAGCGTGACGTAACCGTGACGTTGCTTGCTGTTAACCAAAACAGGTGCCCAGGGGAGGAGATGACGTATTTGATAGGTACACAATGAAGCGAAAGCAAACGACTCAAACGACACTCATTCAGTGTTTTCGTAGGCCTCCTTGTCCTGCTACTGCAGCTGTAGCTGTAGATGGCAATACAGAAAGGAATCCTGAGGACTGTGATGAGGCAGCTGCTATCGCAACGTTACCTGATGATATCGGCATAATTCAAACCATCCCTAGAAGATGTTTGAAGAAGGCAGACATCCTGGCCACAATAGATCAAATACAACAAACCTACGGCGAGAAATACACCATGGACATAACCACACACATTTTACAGATGATAGGGAGGGGCGATTTAGCCGAACGTTTAACAGGACCCAATTTTTAAAAAGCCACACCCTCCATCTTACTTTTTGTTCACATTTGTTCTCTAACAAATTCCGGTCAGCGCCATTTTTGATGATCTCCTCCCATAGCCCTACGACACGCCCTCCCCTAGACCTAGCTCCTCCTCCTCCTCATCACAACATAAGGATAAAAGAGACGGGTTCAAAAGAGACTCATACCATTTTACACAATAAAAAAGACAGATATCATCATGGAGACCCCGTCGCCGTCACCATTGTCCTTCATTACAACTCACAGCGACTCTGATTCGGGGGATGAAGAAGAAGAGTTGCACCGTCTGATGTACGGATGGTCCCCGTCGTCGTCACCATTGTTCTTCATTACCCCACCTACCTCGACTCCTTCCTCACATCCTTCCTCACCGAAAGACCTTCCTTCTCCTCTGATCTCACCCCTGACTCTGGATCAACCAGATGGACTGCTCAGTTTTACTTTTCTAAACATTATAAAAGCCTGCAGCAGCACTCTGCTCGGTGAAGTGATATTGCGAATGCAGAAGGCGGAGTGTAACGGATGTCTTACTAACCCTCCTTGTCTGTACCCGGCTAAGAATGGCTATGTCTCCGTCGAATTCAAAGAATTGATGAAAGAATTGTGGAACGAACACTTTCTTCCAGGTGTCATACGTGTTTTGGAATCTCAAGCCATCGATGTGACCCCTTCAAGAGTGCTGGATGCTTCGGAAGCTTTTCTGCATTAACTGAGGGAAATATAAATACAAATTCATCGTATGTAACTTGTATACTGTGCCAATAAAAAATAAAATTGATTCTCATCATAATCTGTTTTTTCCATAATAATAATGTTGTACAAATGTCTGTTGTAATGAAATAATGAATAACATTATTACACAATATAATCCTAATGTTAATTTAAAATTAAATATTCCTCTAAATATCTAGATATTGCTCCTCTAATATATAAGTTGCAGACTCTCATTGTTCAACATTGTACGTACACCGACTTCCTTTACCCTTGGGAACTGGTCAGGGGGTAGGGTTAGGGTTTGAGTCAGGGTTTGGGTCAGGGATTTCCAGAGGTTTGGGGTATCGACGGGAAAAAACGTGAAAAGAGTTATTTCTTTTTATTATCTTTATTGTTTATTTGAACAGGGACAGTATTCAATAAACATATTGCATATAAAAATATTGGCACCACAGGTGCAAACCTACGTCACCAAATACACCATGGGCATAATCGTACAGTTACGTTGAGCTTCTTCTCCTTGCTCATCGGTCGTTGTTGCCACAGAGGCTGCGTCAGGGGTAACTTTTTTCTCTTTTATTTTTATTTTTTTTGCTTTTTGCTTTTTTCTCTTTTATTTTTATATTTTCCCCCTCGTAATAGAATTGGTAGTGCCGGTCCTGGGAAAAGTCGACAAAACACCCCAACTCCCAAAGGGATATTGAACAGTCTCCTCGCTCCTCCCTCAGATAACACCCGGTATGGTTCACTTGGTCGGTGAACCGGCCATCCCGATTCAATGCCTCTCGAAGCTTTTCTCCCTTTAGCGCATACACTTGCAGAGTCAGCTTTTCCCGCTGGGACATCTTCCTCAGCACCTTGCTGTTTAGCATATGGCGCCCCTTGTCTTTCCACGTTACATTCACAAAGAATGTGACGTAACTATCCAACGGCTCGTCGGGGTACAGCAGCTTGTCAGAATGCTTTGGTATGTCATCGAACTTAATCAGCTTGATGGTGAGCGTTTCGTCAACATTGACTACACCACAAGGAGCATGTGGCGCTAGCATGCTTCCATCCTCTCTGGTAATCAGAGGATACAACCCCGAGGGATTGGCGCCGACTCTCAGCTGCTGTATCGATTTCTCGATGGTACAGGGTTTTCCGCACGAATGTCCCCACATAATGACGCTATTCTGCTTCCTAACGTAGAAGCTATGCATGTGGCGTTTTTCATAGTTACATCCGTGTCCTTCCATGCATGCCATGCTTAGTAACGCGCAGAAATCGTATAGGGGCATGGCTACTTATACACAGTGTGTGAAGGCAAAAAAAACACACAGGTGATTCACCTTCACCCTAATTAAGGAGTCCAGAGTCAGCAGGGGGAGTCAACAATGTAGATATACAGAACCCACACACCTGAGAATGCTTTGTGAACATCAAAGTTAATGGATATACTTCAGAAAAAATATATATACTTTACAAAAAGATAAGGAAATTAGTATGTTTTACAAAAAACGATAAGGAAATTATTATGTTTTACAAAAAACAAGTAAATTAAATCTCCTCATTCAATCCATTAGGAATGAGGGTGTGGAGGGAATGGATCCAATAAGTTTCTCTCTGAAGGAGGATTTTGTCTCTATTGCCCCCTCTCCGTGGCATATTAACTGTTTCTATGCCCATGTAGTGCAAGTCGCTCAAACTGTGTTTTAAGCTGTTAAAATGTCTAGCAACTGATGACTTCTCATCATGGTTGCGTATAGAACATTTATGTTCACAGATTCTTGTTTTTAACTCACGTTTTGTTTTACCAACATAGTATAGATTACATGGACATTTTAGCAAATACACCACATATCTCGTGTTACATGTAATCCTGCCTCTCACCTTAATGTCAGCACCAGACTTAGGATGAGTGAAATGATTTCCCTTGAGCATGGCATAACAATGTACACAATTATGACAAGGAAAATTACCACTAGACAAGTTAGAAAGAGAAAGAAAATGACTTTTACTTTTTGGCAGATCTGACTTAACTAAAAAATCCCGTAAATTGGAAGACCTCTTATAGAAAAATCTAGGTGGAGTTTGAAAAGCATTGGTGATATGAAAGTCACTTTCCAATATGTGCCAATATCTACTCACTACGTCTTTGACTGACTTAGATATAGGACTATAGGTAGACACAAATGCTAAACTCTGAGAAGAGGTGTCTCTGGACCTGGGTTGAAGTAAATCAGACCGCCGAACTTGGCGTACTTTATTCAGATGATTCTCCAGTAATGAATCCTCATACCCTCTCTCTTTAAAACAAACACAAAGATTTTTAGCATGTAACTCAAAAGAATCATCAGAATCACAAATGCGTTTAATCCTCAGTAATTGACTATAAGGTAAACTTATTTTGAGGGCTGGGGAATGGAAACTCTTGAATTGTAAAAAAGTATTTCGATCGGTTTCCTTTTTATACACTTCGGTATGTAAACCCGTGTCGTGAGGAATTTAACTCTAAGTTTAGAAAACCAATGCAACTAGAAGGTAAAAGTATTACAAAAGGTTTATTTACAAAAACAAAAATTCAAGTTTTTGCACCAAAACATCCAGAAAATAAATTTGTTTCAAATCATAACACAATGTAAATTTAATGGATTCCATTCTTGAATTCATAAGAGCATGAAATTCATTCAATTCTTCTACATTACCGCTCCAAATAAAAAATAGATCGTCTATATATCTTCGATAACTTTTAATAAACTTAAAATTCTTTATGAGGAATGCTAGGATACATCCTAGCATTCCTCATAAAGATGGTTTAGAAGCATTGAATTATTTTTTAAATCAAAGAATTGATCTGCATCCTTCCACAGAGTTTTTGTTTTCTTTAACCAATGAAGTATTGACAAAAAATTATTTTAAGTTTCAGGATAAGTATTACCTTCAACATCGGGGCTCAGCCATGGCCTCACCGGTGGCTCCGAATTATGCCAATTTATTTATGGGCAAATTTGAGTTGGATTTTGTTTATAACAACAATCCTTATTTTAAGTTTATTAAAAGTTATCGAAGATATATAGACGATCTATTTTTTATTTGGAGCGGTAATGTAGAAGAATTGAATGAATTTCATGCTCTTATGAATTCAAGAATGGAATCCATTAAATTTACATTGTGTTATGATTTGAAACAAATTTCTTTTCTGGATGTTTTGGTGCAAAAACTTGAATCGGGTTTACATACCGAAGTGTATAAAAAGGAAACCGATCGTAATACTTTTTTACAATTCAAGAGTTTCCATTCCCCAGCCCTCAAAAGAAGTTTACCTTATAGTCAATTACTGATGATTAAACGCATTTGTGATTCTGATGATTCTTTTGAGTTACATGCTAAAAATCTTTGTGTTTGTTTTAAAGAGAGAGGGTATGAGGATTCATTACTGGAGAATCATCTGAATAAAGTACGCCAAGTTCGGCGGTCTGATTTACTTCAACCCAGGTCCAGAGACACCTCTTCTCAGAGTTTAGCATTTGTGTCTACCTATAGTCCTATATCTAAGTCAGTCAAAGACGTAGTGAGTAGATATTGGCACATATTGGAAAGTGACTTTCATATCACCAATGCTTTTCAAACTCCACCTAGATTTTTCTATAAGAGGTCTTCCAATTTATGGGATTTTTTAGTTAAGTCAGATCTGCCAAAAAGTAAAAGTCATTTTCTTTCTCTTTCTAACTTGTCTAGTGGTAATTTTCCTTGTCATAATTGTGTACATTGTTATGCCATGCTCAAGGGAAATCATTTCACTCATCCTAAGTCTGGTGCTGACATTAAGGTGAGAGGCAGGATTACATGTAACACGAGATATGTGGTGTATTTGCTCAAATGTCCATGTAATCTATACTATGTTGGTAAAACAAAACGTGAGTTAAAAACAAGAATCTGTGAACATAAATGTTCTATACGCAACCATGATGAGAAGTCATCAGTTGCTAGACATTTTAACAGCTTAAAACACAGTTTGAGCGACTTGCACTACATGGGCATAGAAACAGTTAATATGCCACGGAGAGGGGGCAATAGAGACAAAATCCTCCTTCAGAGAGAAACTTATTGGATCCATTCCCTCCACACCCTCATTCCTAATGGATTGAATGAGGAGATTTCATTTACTTGTTTTTTGTAAAACATACTAATTTCCTTATCGTTTTTTGTAAAACATACTAATTTCCTTATCTTTTTGTAAAGTATATATATTTTTTCTGAAGTATATCCATTAACTTTGATGTTCACAAAGCATTCTCAGGTGTGTGGGTTCTGTATATCTACATTGTTGACTCCCCCTGCTGACTCTGGACTCCTTAATTAGGGTGAAGGTGAATCACCTGTGTGTTTTTTTGCCTTCACACGCTGAAGAAGGGCGGCTGCCCCGAAACGTCCGTGTGGCAATAAATATTCTTTTAACTTGGAGTGCTGTCCTTATCCTTATTTATCAAATGAACTTTTGGGATCCAGCACCCAGTTAATACTATTATTATTTCCGAGTTGAGCGTGTTTTTTGATTTTCTACTTATACACAGTCAAACTCCTCCCCATCAGCCAAAGGGCCTCTTCTGTCAACGGGCCCCTCCCCATTTCGAGTAAAATTGACGACAAAACATCGGATAATAAGAACAGTAAGAATAAGAACACCGCAAGGCATCAGGTAGCAAGTAATACTCGAGCAAATTATCATATGTTATCTTATGTTAGTAGACACACGTCACTATATATATATATACCATACATATAACGTCCATAACATGGTGGATCATTTAACGTATTCAGATTTAACTCTGTATTCAGACCATTGGATTCAGCCCAGAAAACAGAGTACATTATAGCGTTATAAATATAGTCACGTTATAAACAGCTAACCAGCGCTGGGGTTAAATCAAAAATCAAGATAAATCAATTTGGTCATTCAGTGGCGTTTTACTGCAATGCATAGTAAGTAGCGTTAGCCGCTACATTAGCCAAAGTACCGGTAGTATCTGACTACCCATAATGCATTACGGTGATAATGCAAATTCGGAAACTACCCCGACACCCTCTGCGGGCAGCATCTCATTCAATTTAATTCATTCAACCCATCAAACGAAATGAAACAATATCCAGAAGTGAGCTTAATTTTGCTGTGTCAAAGTCAATGAGCTCCGTGGGTCCATTAATATATACGTCAATGGTCTCCACCACGCTGGGCTTAGGGTTTAGGGTTTAGGGTTAGGGTTAGGGTTTAGGGTTAGGGGGAGACAGGGATTTTCAGAGGTTTGATTGTGGGACAGTGTGGGCAAATGCAATTACAAGAGAAGTTGTAGTTTAGAGAGAAGTTGAGAAGAGTTGTTTTCCACGCAAAGTGTACTTTTAAAGTTAAAGTTTTATAGAGACCAGCACAAAATAGCTTGTTTATAATAATAAAAAACTTTTATTTGTATAGCACCTTTCATACATAAAATGCAGCCCAAAGCGCTTTACACATGAAGAATAAACAAAGGTAAATCAGTGAAAATCAGGAAAACAGTGAAATGTATGTGATGTAAAGTTATGTGACCTCTCTTCTTGGTTTTAGTTAAACTAATTGAACTAATTGAACTAATTGTAGCCTGTCAGTATTACTACTATTACATTGGTCAGGGTGTTATGAAGAGTTTGATAAGTTACTTTGATAAGTACTTAGTTTACCACGTGCTATTTGGATGGCCAATTCAGTACCACTTTTCGCCTCTAGGTGTCAGACATAATCACATAGCTGGGAAGGGTTTATATACTTTAAACTTTTTTTCTTGACTCTTTTTCTTTCTCTCAAAAATCTCACTTGAGATTTTATGTGTGGGTATGTGTTTCAAAACACATTAAATTAACACACAGTACAACTTAGCAAGTTTTAGTATTAGTTTAGTTTATTTACAGTATTTACAGTATTTTCAGGTTTTGAATAATAATTAACAATTAACAATTAACAATACTTTGACTATATTATACAAGATGTTACAATTGTATTAGTGAATTAGTCACTTAGCTATATATATTGTCTGTATTATTTTTTGATCAAGTCATTACAAGGACTGACCTGAGGCACCCCAAATGTGCCAAGTCTGGCTATACGCCAGTGATAACAAGGTCCTCATTACAATGTCTGATCTTTGGCACCCCAGATGTGCCAAGTCTGGCTATACGCCAGTGATAACAAGGTCGTCATTACAAGGACTGATCTGGAGCACCCCAAATGTGCCAAGTCTGGCTATGCCAGTGATAACATGGTCCTCATTACAAGGACTGACCTGAGACAACCCATAGTGTGTTGACCAAAATTTAACCAAAATTATTGAGAAAATTGCATTACATGTTGAATTTGTGGTAATTTGGTCATTTGTGTCAGTATAACATACATTTGTTTGATACATCTGTGAATCATTGAGTCCAATGATGTATGTACCTTGTTCAGGATGTACACATACAATATGAGAGTGTCTATTTTGAAAAGTGTGTGCGTGTGTGTGTGTGTGTGTGTGTGTGTGAAAGGAATATATGTACAGTTATAGACAGTTACGTATATGAGAGGGGTCAATGTGTGGGTGTGTGTGTTTCAAAAACACATTAAAGCTAAATTAATTGACATTAAGACCTGTTGGATTCAAACTCATCAGCTGAAAACTGATCAGCTGTGTTTATTTAAAACTTTAACATGCTGTACATTTGTTTTGATAAGGCAACCAAATAAGGTGGGCAAAACAATCATCTATACTTTAATATGTATAGTTAATATACATAATAACCCCTAATAATAATAATAATATAATAATATAATAATATAATAATTAGAATATTAGTAGATAATAATTAGAATAATAATAATAGAATAATAATATAAATAATAAGTTAATATAACCAAATCTCAGAAAATACATATAACTAATAGTTATGAATATCATCTTACAAACTACATTACATAAGCATTACTTGCTTTGCTTAACCAATTTAATTTACCACAATATTTATGACAATACTTGTGATCACCATACCTTGCTATCAGCTTATGACACTATCCTTGACAATATCCTTTCTTCCCCTCCGAGGTCAAGGGGCAGGTACAGTGTGTTGAGTTAAATACAGACTGTATAGTGTGTGGCACAGAATGATAAACAAAGTTGTATCATACACACAATGGACAATACTCATATAATTTCCCCCGGTCATTACCGACCTGACTGATAATAGTTTGGCCTAACTGATTCAGTTATATTATATCCAGTTTTTTATTCCGGTTGAAGATTTCACAACCTCAATCTTGTTACTTTTGTACATCGGTACAGAGTACTGACTAACAGTTCATCATAGTTCTCAAAGTCAAATGTAAAAATAATGACAGAGTAGAACTCTGACAGAGTTCTACAGATTAATACACGCTACATATTATTTATGTACCATAACACGTCTTGTGTGGCATAACATGCCGACACCACTTGTCATAAACTGTTTACTGTTTAATCATTGTTTCTAAGCCTGACAAAAACAATGCTGACGCATCAAGAGGTACAGAAAATCATTGACACAGCCAACTGATATGTAGGCTTGTATGTATGTATGACACACTAGGCATGACACACTTACAATCACCTGAAATTACACATTGGGTAATTAGTACCGCAAATCACATGCCATTAAAAACAACCCACTTGTAAGTATGCAAGATTGCAGGTATGAAAGATTGCAAGTATGCAATAACTTACAATAACCTGAAATTACACATTGTGTAGGCTAATTAGTACCGCAGATCCATCAATCCTGTGTCTGTTTTACGTGACGTGTAAAACATTTCAGCAAGTCAGAACATGAAAACCCATGTTTGACTATTATGACTAACTAACATGTATATATGCAGCCCACATTTCAGCAAGTCAGAACATGAAAACCCATGTTTGACTATTATGACTAACCCATACGGTAGAGGCATATATGGATATATGCAGCATACGTGATGCATGTACTTTTGTGCCAGGTCTATGAGACCAGCCCCAATGTTGTAACACATTTACACATATTGGTTAACATTAGTGGTACAGACGACCCCTGCAGCCATCAGGATAAGGGTTTGGTATACAAATCTGACAATCTGCGTTCATTCAATCACAGTTTATGCATGTTCACATTGAATTCACATGAGTTTCACTCAAGTGCTTGTGTAAATTCACTGGCTAGAAATTGTTAGAAATTGGCTACAAGACAAATGTTTTGGATGTTTTCTGAATGTGACTACAATGTACAACACAAATACAACATCTTAGATTTCCATTTTATTTCCATAAAATATCTTGTTTTTGAACCACCAGAGGTGTAGACATCGGCCTGCCATTTTGATGAGCTCTTTTACCAGTTTTTCTTTGTACTCACCACTCCAATCTTCATAAGCATACACATTATAACCAAACAAAAACACACCAATCTTCATAAGCAAACACATTATCACCAAACAAAACACTCCAATCTTCATAAGCAAATACATTATAACCAAACAAAACACTCCAATCTTCATAACCAAACACATTATCACCAAACAAAACACACCAATCTTCATAAGCAAACACATTATCACCAAACAAAACACTCCAATCTTCATAAGCAAACACATAACCAAACAAAACACTCCAATCTTCATAAGCAAACACATTATCACCAAACAAAACATTCCAATCTTCATACGCATACACATTATAACCAAACAAAACACTCCAAACTTCATCCCCAGCAAGTGAGACATGTTATCTTGACCTTCTGTGCACTGATGGGCGTTAAGAAGGGTTAAATTAGCTTCATAGCGCTACGAAGCTTTTGGGAAACCCAGCCAATATCATTACATAATATATTACATATTACATATTACTGGCTATAGTCAGTATAGTAGCTACTTCCTGGGACAACAAAGAGTTGTATCCATCTCAACCACTAGCCCAAATGGTAGACCCTAACCCTAACCCTAACCCTGTCAAAGTTGAATTAAGCTATGTTATTTAGAATGGTACTAATATTGTTGACAATATTGTAACAATAGTCACATTGTCTGAAATCCCTCATCTATAGGCTTGTAAGGAGAGGAGAGAAGAGGAGAGAGGAGAGGAGAGAAGAGGAGAGGAGAGAAGAGGATAGGGGAGAGGGGAGAGGTGAGGAGAGGAGAGGAGAGAGGAGAGGAGAGGGGAGAGGTTAGGAGAGGAGAGGAGAGGAGAGAGGAGAGGAGAGGAGAGAGGAGAGGAGAGGAGAGGGGAGGGATGAGGAGAGGGGAGGGATGAGGAGAGGAGAAGATTTTTATTGTCGCTCCATGGTACAAGTATCACGTGTGAAATTCTTGTGCTGTGGACTCCGTTTACAACATAGTACAAATATAGCAAGGCATGAGTGAAAAAACAATAAGCAATAAGGCAGTATAGTGATAAGACAAGTCAGAGACAGTGGCATATTCACTGCACATAGGTGCACATGTCATGTGCATACATTAGACGTGCTTAAACGTTTTAAATTCGACGTATTTGACATACAGGTGCAAATAGCATGTATCTTATTAGACATACAATTAAACATTAGACATACATAATGGTAGCAGCTGCAGTGCGGTACGGTTATTGCACTATTTGTGTATGTTAAGCAAGAAGAGAGGAGAGGCAAAGTTGAATTAAGTTATGTTATTTATATATATATATATATATATATATATATATATATATATATATATATATATATATATATATATATATATATATATATATATATATATACATTTTAATTTTATAGCAATTGTATTACAAAGATTATTATTATTATATACCATTATTATATAGGCCTATACTTGGTGCTTGTCTACAAAACATAAAGGGCCCTATTCTCCCACAGGCCTTCGGCACTAAAACGGGCCTTAACCGCAAAAAAACGTGCCTTGCGCCTGTTTTGGGACGATATCAATATGGCTTTACGCTGCCAAATGCGCTTTAGGCCGAATGGGCGTGGCGCAGTCCCAGAATGGGCCAAAGTGGGCGTGTCGGCCTTAAATCTCGGCGTACTGATATCTTGGCACCTGCCTTAAATTTAGCGCTTTGCGCCTTTGAAAACCAGGCCTATTCACTGCGCCAGTGCACTTGTGCCTCTCCCCTGTCACCCTTCTCTGTCTCTCTCTGAAACCAGGCCTATTCAGTGCGCCAGTGCTCTTCTGCCTCTGAGTCACCCTTCTCTCTCTCTCTCTGACTCCCTCGCTCAAACAGACACAACACATAGCAGCACCCAGCTTCCCATAGGAAATAGCAGTTGTAAGTTTACTGCCTGTGAATGTCCACTCCCAGCATGCAATTGGGTCCTCCATTTCGCTACTAAATAGAGCCGAAATAGATATAAAAGGTAGATCTAAAATAATGTGTAATGGTAAGACAACCTGCAATTGTCGAACATTTCAATATTGGACCAAATAAAACATGAAATGAAACACCACCCTATGTGAAACATATATGTCCTCTTGAGCCTATATATACCCTGTGTGGATTTAACGTGATTTAGGTAAGTGACAGCGGAACGCGCTTCGGAAGCTTCTACTGTCATCTGCTATACTGTGATGTGCGCTCCAATAACTTCGCCCTACTCCACATTTAGTTTTACAATAAAAACACATTTATGCAATGACTTTACATAATGTAGGGTATATTTATGTGCATCATTCTACCTGCAGCAGGGGAGAGAAAATGATATCTTTCTGGACAAACCTTCACCAATCTAATAGGCTATATTTTTCTAGCTGATGCGTTTAGTACATTATTTTCACTTTGATCTTGCTATAGTGTAGCGTATTTACATGCTTGCAGTATTGAAACTGCAGTTAGATTGGTTTGAGAAGCATAATAATATGGAATAATAGCCTATAATGCAGACAGACAGGCTGGATGAAGGGAGGGGGGGGGGGGGGCAGAGCGTTTGGCTTTCGTCTGGTTTTGCGGGATCACTGGAATTGGAGCTAAAAAGGCAAGCGTGCGATTCGTTTATTGCACTTATCCAATGAGCATGACGGTGCATAATTTTACGCCTAAAAGGCGTGGTTGTAATGCTTTGGGCTGCATCTAGCGCCAGCACGACGATATCAAGTGCGCCTTTCCACGCCCACTGCTTTGATCTGTGCCTGCCGCTCGGCCTAGAAACTGCGTCGATGCAACGATAGGGGCCAAAGTCTCACAGTAAATTAATATTAATTAATTTACTATTTCACAATATATACAACTATTAAAATAATCATATAAAATACGAAAATAAAAACAATGGGTTTGTTGGGTTGCTAAGATGTTTGTTCACGTTCCAAGATAGCTAAGCATTTACTTTTGAAATATTTATATTTTGAAATAATACCCGTAGGTCGCGGATATCCTGGGTCTGGGGTGTCACAAGAGAAGGGGTTGTTCGTCTTACATCCTACATAGGATTGTAGCAAGCCATTTGATTAGCAGCATTTCAGGCAGAGAACTGCATTTAGAACATGTTAACTCATGTCACCTATGGTGCCAACATTTTACAACGTAAAGCAATGTAGTTCACACGGGTACAAACTCTAGTAGTCATCACATAACATTGCAGATAACTAATATCGCGTAGCACATAAGTAATCTCCAAAAACACAGTGTTGAAACACACTAGTGTATGCTGGGAAACTCTGCTCTCGTTGAGAGACGCGCAAATGGCATAGTCATACACCATAGTCTGTATTCAATCGTTTTCAATTCAATTGGAAAACAGTCTGTAGCTATTCAATCCACCTCAATCTGTATTAATCAAATTTAATTCATTCCGCCAATCAGACAATATCAAAATGATCATGGTGATGTCACAATTGGATCCGGAGTGGGAAAAACATGGGGAAGAATCTGAGATGGTGAAACTGGAATGTTTCAGTGTGTCATGTTTACCTGTGAATTTGTGGGTGCGTGTGTTTGTGGCTGGCTGTGAATATGTCTGTGTGTGTGTGAGTGGGTGGGTGGGTGGGTGTGTGTGTGTGTGTGTGTGTGTGTGTGTGTGTT
Organism: Poromitra crassiceps; assembly: GCF_964638095.1. NCBI lineage: Eukaryota > Metazoa > Chordata > Actinopteri > Beryciformes > Melamphaidae > Poromitra > Poromitra crassiceps. The sequence goes on from NC_139624.1 coordinate 48,344,196, forward strand.
GTGTGTGTGTTGCCCGGATGGAATCTACAGAATAGCCTGGGAATACATTAGTAGGCTATACATTAGTAGGCTATACTAGCTAAGATAGCCTGCACAACATGCAATTATGGAATATTTGAATGCTGGACAATTAGGACAAAATATTAGGCCTGTGGCGTTGACAGGCACGCAAAGGATATAAGGGGCATGGGGTGAAAAAACTGTGCGCTCACTCTTCATTCTTACATCGTTTTCAGCAGTAGCTATTCATAGCTTTCAAGGGGGGTTACGTGCTGCCGGGAGCGCCCACCTGACGGTCAAAAAACAAACAAGTTTATTTAAAACGGAAGTGATTGTGAAATCGACAGAACACCGGCCATGGTAATAGACAAATAAAACGTGTGGGGATGGGGTGGGATGGGTGGGAGGGGGAACCTGGGGGTGGGGGGTGAGTCAGAGAAAACATCAACAAGCAGAGGAATCTGTCGTTGGTGGTGGGGGTAAGATTGTGAAACACCAGTGAGCAGAGGAATCTGTAGGCTAGTTTCAGTTCCTAAAATGGGCCAAATCGCATTTGGCCGAGATCAAAAAGCGTGATGCGGGGAGAAAGAGATTGAGTGAGTTTGCCTAAATTGTATTTGAGCCATTTAGCAACTATTTGCTAAATGGGCCTAATTACATTTGCCTGTGGTCAAAACTTTGCCCATGGTCAAAAACATCATATGATGTTGCAACGCTCTGCTGATAGGGGGGCTGATAATTAAATCGCGAAAAAAACAAAAAAAAAACAAGACTGGTCAAAGTGATATGGAGGAAATGCATAGAGTGTACTTTGAGGAAGTAGTGAAATAAACACTTTCCACAAGAAAGTGATTTACACAGGTTAAAATGCATAGAGTGTACTTTGAGGAACTAGTGAAATAAACACTTTCCACAAGAAAGTGATTTACACAGGTTAAAATACAGAGAGTACTTTGAGGAAGTAGTGAAATAAACACTTTCCACAAGAAAAGAAGCCACGCCCCCTTTGATGATGTAGGGTGTCCTAAACACGCCCACCTAAAAAAATCTCTTTTTTATTTTTCTTTACGAGGTGGTAGTACTATACAACTACTAGGGCTGTCACTTTTTCCCCAAAATAAAATTCGAACGAACTTTAATTGCCCGAAATTCGTTTGAATATATTCGAAGTTTTTTGGTTAATTAAATTTTTTTTTTTTTTTTTTTTTTTTTTTTTTTTTCTTCAGTCCAGCAGCCTGTGGCACCAGCTGAACGTAAGTTCTGTCTTAAGTTAGGGTGTAAAGTCCACACTAACTGCTACGTTCAAACTAGTTAGTTTGACACTAAAGTTGTGTCTTTGTTTGGTTGCACCACGGAGACGTAAGGTACATCTTAACTAGTAGACCCTAAAGTCCATACTAACCAAAATAGTGTCGCAGACAATGACGTGTACAGTATCTGTGACCAATCAGTGAAAAGCACGGTGGAAACGGTGTTTATTTACGGTTGTTTAAGTGGAGTGAAAACAGGACATGTTGCCCACCGCAAATTAGTGCTTTCATATTTCATCAACACTAATCAAATGAGAACGTTATTGAGTAACGTTCGTTTAGGTTCATATTACTGTTAACGTTTATCTGTGAGCTCTTCATCAGTATTGTAGGCTATACCACCATCCTGCCTCACTAAATTGTTGCGGTTATTTTAATTTGTATGCAGTGCTGCAGCTTGTGGGAAACAAAAGCGTGAGTCATAAATATCAAAGGGTGTAATTTATCACGGAGAGCGCGTTGCGGACGCAAAACAACGATGCGCCACGGTGCCAAGTTGCAATCCGTGCCGACTGCTATTTTACGGAGGACTTTACACCTAGTAAGACGTAGGTGTAAATTTTAAGTTCTAACTTATGCCTACGTTGTAACTATTTCACTTGGTGCAACCCAAATATTTTTAGTAGTGCGTAAACTCGGACTTAGTGAGACTTTACGTTCAAACTAGCTTACGTTTCAACTTACGCACAGCTGGTGCAACCCACTGCAGGCCACCGGGCATCAGCCCGACGTGTTAGCTTGGACGCTCACAGTCACAACACTGCCTCACAAACTTGGCTGCATCCAACTCGAGACAACTTTTCAGACCCTGGAGACAATCTTTCTCAGAAGAGACTAACGCGACAAATCTGGAGACTTTTTCTGACATGGGATTAACATTACCAGCAAGCAGCAGTTGGTTAATTTTGGTTCATAAAAAAAAAAAAAAAAAAAAAAATTATAATAAAAATAAAAATAAAAATTCGAACATTCAAATTACATTTCGAAAACGAACCCCTCCCCCCACATTCGAAGTTGCATTCGAATTTCGAATGAAAAGTGACAGCCCTAACAACTACTCACAGCTCTCCTCACAGTCCCCTCATATTATGAGTGGACATTGACCTCTGTCCAGTCCTTGGTGTGTGGAGGAGTGTTCAGGGATGGGAAGCTTTGGAGGAGGTAGAGGTGGTATTCATTGCGTGAGAGCTGCTCCACCTCAGCAGTTCTCTTCATCAGCTTAGATATTTCCTGTTCCAGCTCTTTGATGAAGCCTTCAGCCTGTTTCTCTGTTGTTTTCTGCTTCTCTTCCATTGTCTCAATGACCTCAGTCTGGCCTCTCTCCACAGACTGCATCAGAGCAGTGAAGACCCGCACACTGTTTGCTATCTCTCTGTCTGCATCTTCCTTGCTGAGCTCTACTGACTGTTTGATCTCATGAATCTTCAGTTGTCTCTCCTGGATCATCTGTTGGATTTCAGCCTCTGTTTTAGGCCTACTACTCACTGACTTTCTGAACTGAGCAGCCATCTCAGATATGAAAGTATTGACCTGCAGCTTAGGTCTTCTGTCAAAAACCTCTTTACACATGGGACACTGGCATGGAGCATTAACATCCCAGTGATGTGTGATACAGTGTTTGCAGAAGTTGTGTCCACATGGTGTGGAGACTGGATCAGTGAACACATCCAGACAGATGGAGCACAGAAACTGCTCTTCAGATAGGAGACAGCTGGCATCAGACATATTTAGACACTAGTACCTTAGCAGGAAGGATTTATGGCATCACCGATGACATCACAATTCTGTGACATCACTAATGATGTCACAATGTCTATGACATCATCAGTGGGTATGGTATCATCATCAGTCACCACTGGCCCACTTGTTGATTGTGGGAAATTACATCATCAGTGGGTATGACATAATCAGTCGATGGCGTTGCTCAGTGTTGGACTAGGCATCTCACCCGCTCGATTCCTAGGCTCGCCCGCTGCGCGGCCTCATCAGTGATATATTCAAATAATAAAGCACTGAAAATCGAATTGGATTAGTGAGGAAGATTGACAGCCCTAGTAGTGACTGAAAATGCAATCCATCACCAGGGCTCTGTACCACGAATGTTGTATAAGAAGATCCATGATCTGTCCCTTGATCTGGTTTGTCTAAACCAGATCAGCTCGATTGTAGTTAACTTGTACTACGAACGTCGATTGCCACTCGTTAACTCGAACCAGGTTTTTCTAATCAAGCTGAGAGCTCGTGCACATGAAAATGCCCGTGCACTGGAGCTCGTGCCCGCAAAAGAGGCGTGGTTTTTAACAACTGCCATATTGACTGCTCCAACTCCGACAGCGCCAGACACGCCTATTTCCTCATTGAATGAAACCGCAAATAAATATCCGCGTTGGATATTATTAGTCTGTGATATTTCTCCACTCACTATTCAGCTGCAATCGATCAGCGGGGTCAAACAACGTATCTAGGCTACTTGAGAGCACAAAAATGAATATATAAAAACATATTCTAAAGTGGTAAGTAGGGCTGAATTAAAATAGCCAACAAGTGCAAGGCTTTAGTCCTTGATTAATTCAACATTACAATTCGTGCTCCTTTCCTCGATGGGAAACTCGTCCAGAAAGGGGTTGGCCATTTTTCCAAACTGCTGATTCGATTGGTTCGTGGGCGGTGTATTTAAGGTCTAATCTTATCCTTGCAACTTAACCTGCTGCGGACCAGGTTAAGTGTGAAGCATAAGTTGCTATGGAAATATATGTCGGTAAGAAGTTAACTTGCTTTGTAGTACGGCTAAACCAGGTTTAAACCCAAACTTATCAGGATCAACCTAAATCTTGCTTTGTAGTACAGGCCCCTGGGCTCTATACTACGAATGTTCTATAAGAAGATCCAGGATCTGTCCCTTGATCTGGTTTGTCTAAACCAGATCAGCTCGATTGTAGTTAACTTGTACTACGAACCTCGTTTGCCACTCGTTAACTCGAACCAGGTTTTTCTAATCAAGCTGAGAGCTCGTGCACATGAAAATGCCCGTGCACTGGAGCTCGTGCCCGCAAAAGAGGCGTGGTTTTTAACAACTGCCATATTGACTGCTCCAACTCCGACAGCGGCAGACACGCCTATTTCCTCATTGAATGAAACCGCAAATAAATATCCGCGTTGGATATTATTAGTCTGTTCCCGAATGACTGTCTAAAGTGACCACTTTTATCCACACCAGTAATTTATTTGAAGAGCGGTTTCTACCTCCACGTAGGCTATCTACAGCAGCTCAATTCACCCTCTCAATAAACTCAAAACCGGCATGTCTTTTGTGGAAGCAGTGTGTAATCTATCTCAGTCCAAAATCCGTATGTATAGACCATTTAGGCTCAATGAATAATAATGATCTCATGATGTGTTTAGTCGCACTGATTGAATAATTCCTATAGGCTAATCAATAAAAAAAAGAATGATAATAAATTAAAAAAATGCTTCTGAACTGAATCGACACGGTACGTGCGGGCATAGATTTCATTTATAAAAAATAGCCTATTTTGTGGTCACATATATAGGCTATTGTCAGCAGAGTCGCATATCTCAATATTTCAAATAATGATGCTGGAAATATGAAGTTCAATCACATCATACAGGCCAAAAGCAACACAGTTGCAGCTGCAAAATGCAGGAGTAGCCTAGATATGAATCATCTTAATATGGGATCGCCTGTGTGCAGGTGATCCCATATTAAATTGCTTAGATGTAGTAGGCTATTCTAGCATGACCATTTCAATTCCAACCCAACGTCAGTCTCAGCTCCGTTGCGCACACGGCACCGTGTGCTTTGGAGACGTTTATGTAACCTTTTTATGCCGGTTTAGTGATATTTCTCCACTCACTATTCAGCTGCAATCGATCAGCGGGGTCAAACAACGTATCTAGGCTACTTGAGAGCACAAAAATGAATATATAAAAACATATTCTAAAGTGGTAAGTAGGGCTGAATTAAAATAGCCAACAAGTGCAAGGCTTTAGTCCTTGATTAATTCAACATTACAATTCGTGCTCCTTTCCTCGATGGGAAACTCGTCCAGAAAGGGGTTGGCCATTTTTCCAAACTGCTGATTCGATTGGTTCGTGGGCGGTGTATTTAAGGTCTAATCTTATCCTTGCAACTTAACCTGCTGCGGACCAGGTTAAGTGTGAAGCATAAGTTGCTATGGAAATATATGTCGGTAAGAAGTTAACTTGCTTTGTAGTACGGCTAAACCAGGTTTAAACCCAAACTTATCAGGATCAACCTAAATCTTGCTTTGTAGTACAGGCCCCTGGGCTCTATACTACGAATGTTCTATAAGAAGATCCAGGATCTGTCCCTTGATCTGGTTTGTCTAAACCAGATCAGCTCGATTGTAGTTAACTTGTACTACGAACCTCGTTTGCCACTCGTTAACTCGAACCAGGTTTTTCTAATCAAGCTGAGAGCTCGTGCACATGAAAATGCCCGTGCACTGGAGCTCGTGCCCGCAAAAGAGGCGTGGTTTTTAACAACTGCCATATTGACTGCTCCAACTCCGACAGCGCCAGACACGCCTATTTCCTCATTGAATGAAACCGCAAATAAATATCCGCGTTGGATATTATTAGTCTGTTCCCGAATGACTGTCTAAAGTGACCACTTTTATCCACACCAGTAATTTATTTGAAGAGCGGTTTCTACCTCCACGTAGGCTATCTACAGCAGCTCAATTCACCCTCTCAATAAACTCAAAACCGGCATGTCTTTTGTGGAAGCAATGTGTAATCTATCTCAGTCCAAAATCCGTATGTATAGACCATTTAGGCTCAATGAATAATAATGATCTCATGATGTGTTTAGTCGCACTGATTGAATAATTCCTATAGGCTAATCAATAAAAAAAAGAATGATAATAAAATAAAAAAATCCTTCTGAACTGAATCGACACGGTACGTGCGGGCATAGATTTCATTTATAAAAAATAGCCTATTTTGTGGTCACATTTATTGTCAGCAGAGTCGCATATCTCCATATTTCATATAATGATGCTGGAAATATGAAGTTCAGTCACATCATACAGGCCAAAAGCAACACAGTTGCAGCTGCAAAATGCAGGAGTAGCCTAGATATGAATCATCTTAATATGGGATCGCCTGTGTGCAGAGCACAAAAATGAATATATAAAAACATATTCCAAAGTGGTAAGTAGGGCTTAATTAAAATAGCCAACAAGTGCAAGGCTTTAGTCCTTGATTAATTCAACATTACAATTCATGCTCCTTCCTCGATGGGAAACTCGTCCAGAAAGGGGTTGGCCATTTTTCCAAACTGCTGATTCGATTGGTTCGTGGGCGGTGTATTTAAGGTCTAATCTTATCCTTGCAACTTAACCTGCTGCGGACCAGGTTAAGTGTGAAGCATAAGTTGCTATGGAAATATATGTCGGTAAGAAGTTAACTTGCTTTGTAGTACGGCTAAACCAGGTTTAAACCCAAACTTATCAGGATCAACCTAAATCTTGCTTTGTAGTACAGGCCTCTGAGCATGCAAACTTCCCCGACTGATGACGTCATACCCATTGATGATGTCATGTCCCATAATCATTGAATGGGCCAGTGGTAACTGATACAGTAATGTCACAATGTCTGTGATATCACTGACAATGTCACAATGTCTATGACATCATCAGTGGGACATCTTCAGTGGGTATGACATCATCTCCCGTGCTGCAAAGAGAGATATTCAGACCTCATACTCAGTTTGCAGCTACAGATACAGGCAGCATCTCTTTTCATTTCAGTGCTATACTTACTTGGGTTTTCAGTGTTGTTTCACATTGTCATATCAACATCTATCTATTCAGCATCTAAACTAAATATCTGGCAATTAATATTTATGTTACTGGTGAATGTCATGAGGGGAAATTAGTAACTTGAAAATGAACATTCAACAAATTTGACATCTGTGCATCAAATACTCTTTGGACCCCCCCCCCCCAGATTTGACTTTTGTTGAACAACAAGGACTTTAAAGCATGTGTTGTTTGGTGTGAGTGGAAATGTGTCTGATAGTGTTTTGTGTTGTTTATTTCCTCGGCTGGCTGTTTATTGGCTCTGAGTGCCTGCAGCTGTGTGCCGCCGGTTGGTTAGCTGGTGTGTCGCACTTTGTGCTGTGGCGAGGCTTGGCGGTTATTTACCACACCGCCTCAGTCATGTGACGAGTGTCATCACCTGACTGTTATTATTGGACGGCGCCTTAACGAGCCGCCGCTCGTTAAATCCCGGGGATGAGGAGTTCAAACGAGGCAGTAAAGCGTGAAATCAGAGGAGTGTGAAGGGAATCAAAACCCGTAAATTCGATGCTTCTCTTTCTTTCTCTCCTTCTTTGATTCTCCCTTTTTCCTCTTCTGTCTTTCTTTCCTATGTTGTTCCTTGTTTGTTCGTTGGTTTCTTTCCTTCTTTCCCTTCTTCTCCTTCTTTCCTTCTTTCCTTTAGCTTTCTTTGTTTCTTTCTTTCAAATCTTTCTTTCAATCGTAAAAAAAAGTGTTCACGCTTGAGGGAGGTGGAAAGGTTGGTGTATTGATAAAAGAAAATTGCAGTAAATGCAGTGGAAACAGATTAAGCAAATCTGTAACCGAACTCCATTCAAAAACCATGCAATTTTAATGGAAGAAGACTGCGGGATAACAGGCGACTCACGTCTAGAATTCACATTTTATTCACTTACACAGTGAATATGCCGAATTGAAGAGTGGCGCCTGGTAATCCATTTTATGTGCCTCTGTATAACCAAGAAACCTTCAATTAATAGTGTACTGTAGGGCGTATTGTAACGATTGGCTGGTGTCTGTGCTGTAGCACAGTGGTTCCCAACCTTAGGGTCACGGCCCTGAGTGGGGTTGCCTGGAATTCAAATAGGGTCGCCTGAAATTAAAAAAACAAACACCGGACACAATTTAACACATTCACTCCCAGCCGTTTTTTCAATACTGTAGGTAGGTTCTGCCAAGGTTTTTTTTTGAGGATTCTGGCTCATCTTTCAAGAGCCGAGGATTCTTTTCTGCTAAGATTTTGTGAACACAAATGATCTCAAAAGAACTAATAGAATGTGTGCTCTCTCTGTCTAAAAGAGTTAGTTTGTAGAGTTAGTAGTTATGTAGGCATTAGCAGTAGAATACAGCATGGTTTCAGCGTCTGAAAATTTATTCTGAGATAAATGGCTTTTTGTGAAATTCGATAGAACAGTCACTTTAACCATTTATTTTTGGCGTAAGACGTCAGACATCTAAACAATAGTTTTGAACAGTAATTTCCTCCATAGCAGCAGGAAACCCCCCTCTCCTTCAAACTCCTCCCTTTGTGGGTGTGTCTCTGGTGGCTTTGCAGCGTTTGTCACAAGCGAGGCTCTGCCTGTCTGTGCTGCCTGGCTGCTGGCGGCTGCTCTTTGGGCGAGTCTGCATGAGTCGTTTCGGTTGTGTGCTCAGCTGCAATGAAGCTGCGTGCGATTGTGGGCTTTCTGCGGTGTTTCAAAGTGTGTTGCACGCATAATCTAGTATGCAAATTTGCAATCCCCCACCGCCAGCTGAGCTCCCAGCGCGATAATGCGCGAAAGCGAAAGCGTTTTCGCCAATCCATTTTACAGTATGAGAATGGTTTCCTCGCGCGTTCCCCTGCAGTTTTGGCTCGGCTTTTTCTAGTCTGGAGAGCACTGTCGCCACTTAGTGGGTCGGTGGAATGGGTTGTACACGTTCGGTGGCTCCAATATTTTTATAGGAGACGTGGGGGGCGTTGATCCACGTCCCACCGTCAAATTTTTTTTTTTTGACGAGTCAACTCGTCATTGGCAGTGAACGTGTTAATAGTACCGAAGATGATTATTGATTAGGGTCACTTGCGATTTTTTATTATCTCCGCAAGGAGATCATGTTTACGGCCGCATCTGACTGTCTGCGTCTGCCTGTCTGTCTGTGTGTCTGTCTGTGAGTATGTTCCTCCTCTCCTCTGCCTTCGCGTATCTCGAGAACCGTTGGTCGGTTCGACTTCCAACTTTGGGAGTGTGCTAAGGAGTACGTGACGTGCAATTCGGTATAGCGCCACCTACTGGCAAAATTTTTTTTCAACAACTGTTCGTCCGATTGACTTCAAATTTGGGGAGTGCGCTGATGGGAACTCAACAGTGCAGTGCCAAATTTTGTGCAATTCGGCACAGCGCCACCTACTGGCAACACAAAAAGAGGTTTATCTTGAGAACCTTTCGTCCCATCAACTTCAAACTTGGGGAGTGCGCTTAGGGGGACGCAACGGAGTGCAGGAACCTGACAGTGCAGTGCCAAATTTCGTGCAATTCGGCACAGCGCCACCTACTGGCAACACAAAAAGTGGTTTATCTTGAGAACCGTTCATCCAATTGACTTCAAACTTGGGGAGTCTGCTGCTGGGAACTCTACGTAGTGCAGTGCTGAATTTCTTGCAATTTGACAGCGCCACCTACTGGCAACACAAAAAGCAGTTTATCTCGAGAAACATTCGTCCGATTGACTTCAAACTTTGGGAGTGTGCTGCTTGGAACCAGATGGAGTGCGGTGTTGTTATATATAATCATATATATTACATATCGTTGCTGTTGTGCCAGGACCTCGAATGTGCCTTTTTTCACTTTTTTACTTTTTGTCATAAATCAGTGCCATTGCACCCTTCACGTCTCTGTGTGGTTTTTAACAAATGCAACCAATGGAAAAGCATTAAAACGAGCTTGTGAGTAAATCTCGTAACGCCATTCGCCCTCAATCTGTCAGTCAAACCTCGAAATTCGTCCCCTACCTCCGTGTGTACCCCCCCACGCAGGACAATAAACCCGGGAAAAGTCACACGGCAGACGTGCTGTGTATTTCTCTTATCGTTTTGACTAATCCTGGCTTCCTCTGACGTTAATATATCAATCAAATGTTTTCCAGTTATTCCTAGCCTGCAAACTTGTTTTAACATGCAAATCGGAGTGTTTTCTGATGAGAATAAAGTAACGTTAACGCTAGGTTATGTCAGACTATTTCTCACCCCATGCGAAAGCCCCCGCCTCGGACATGAGAGGCGAGGGGCAATGCTGTTGCTCCTGCGCACGCCCCCGTGGCCTGGAGCTTGGGGGCTCGTGCATGAGCATGCGACTCTCTCCCGCTTGACTGGCCGGGAGAAAGTGCTTCCAAGTCGGACTGATAATATAAACAACATCATTTGAGCTTATCCAGGTAAGATATTAATAAAGTAATGACACATTCAGCGGGAAACTAACTATAATTAAGACATGTGCCAAGTTTGACGACGTTTGGTTCAGTATTTTAAGAGCAAACAGGTTTTTTTAACTTCCTCAAAAGTTTCTGTTTTGGAAATTCGAGGTCCTGGAACGACAGCGACGATATAATATATAATACATATATAATCATATAATCGATATAGGATTTCCAATAGCATCTCAGTATGACAACACTCACTAACATATTGCATTCAGGCGATGTCTCGTCACTCGCATGGTCTATGGGTCATCTTGAGGGAAAACGGTCAGCTTGAGGGAAAACGCGGTCCTGGCAGAGATCTGCACTCCACCGAGTGCACTTTTCTATTTTTTTTTTTTTAGTTCTGAGTTTAAAGTGATAATCTCTAAGATTTCAGCTTTGTTCTCTTGGAGGACACCTATGGCGATGAGTGGTAATTGCAGGTGTCATCCAAACAGTGTTGCATTCTGTGACATTACAAATGTCACATAATGTCACTATATACTGCAAAGGCTTCCATCAATGGACCATAGCCTCAATCAACATTGTGAATGACTCTTAATTTTTTCCCCCCGATGAAAATCTTTGAGATTCTAACTTTAAATCAGGATTCTGAGAATAAAGTCAGAATTCTGAGATTAGAGTCAGAATTCCGAGTTACTGTAAGAAGTTTAAGAAAAAAGTTTGAGTTTTGAGATTAAAGTCAGAATTCTAAGATTAAAGTCAGAATTCTGCGTGGGGAAAGAAGCATACTATGTGACATCACTGATAATGTCACTGATGACATTATACAGTAGATGGATCCCTAGATCTTTGCGACGTCAAAGTAGGGTCACGAGCCCCTGCTGTAGCAGTATTATACAGTATGTCGCCCCCCCTTTATATCAGCTTTTAGCTTTTATAGCAGTATTATATGGCTAATAGTTTCCATTGTACATGCTTTTCATCCATCAAAGTCTGGGTAAAAAAATAATTCTACCTCAATATTTATGTTCATCACCATGTAAACAAAAACGATGTGGTTTTACCTGTAGGTAGCACGCATCAGACTCATGTTGCCAGATTGTCTCCAATAGACCTGCATTTGCTTGGGCGGTTTTGTGTGGATTTTGGTGGTTTTTGAGCAGTCTTTGAGGTGGAACCATCGCTGCATCTGGCAACCCGACCCAAACGGAGAAATAGCATAACTTTATCCATTAAATTTTCCATTTCAGTCTTGGTAGTTCAAGGTTTAATCAAAGCAACAAACATTTAACGTCCAGAACCATTGTTTACATCATTTGGTGTGCGTGCCACTCTGATGTTATAAGCACGATAAGAGTAAAGACTAGCAAAACCAAGTAACGTTACTGCGGCTAATGCTAACAAGCTAACTAGAGCTAACGTGAAGGAAACTATGTGAACACATGAGTTGCTTATCATCCTGCTCGACTGTCTGCTGCAAGAATTACTATTGCTTCTCCCACAAGGTATTTTATCCTGGCATACATTACAGATGATGTGTTGTCTCTGTCTCATACACTTAATTACACCCCGATATGTTTCAGCATGGTGGTTTCAGCTGTGTTTGTATGTGATCAACTCCACTGAAAATGGCTCAAGTGTTTTGCGTTATCAATCGGTTTTGGCAATCATAACATAAACGTTGTGCGTTCTTGGCTGTGGCGATGCCGCTGTGTAGTGGCTCGAAGATTATCAGACAACAGTAGCGCTTACACTGCAGCCAAACAGGAACGAACATGTAGCCTACTCACATTTTGAAAGAAGGACTCAGCTCAGCAGCGTCCACGGCTAAACTTTCTTCCAGGCTTATAAACTTGTGACAAAAAGCTCCTCATATGTCCTGATGGTTGATTTTCATCCAACTGCTCTCAGTCCGACGTGCGGATATTATTAGTTGCCATTAAATGTTATTAATTTATCCATAGGCTCAGCGTAACATTAGCGGAGTTTTCCCTGCTCTCTTACTCTGAGCTCGTTAATGTGAGCTGTGTATCTGTCACAGCTGCTACTTCATAACATTATTGAATTCACTTGTGTAATGTTACTCACAATGTGTTGAAATTAGGAAAGAAGTGTACGGTAATTTCATGTTTACAACATGAGATGCTGCCTGCTGCTGCTGCGTGCGTTTGTTTGTGCGCACAGCGCGTGCCGGCCGGTGAGTTCACCGTGCTAAAAACAGTGTTGGCCCGAAGGACCTTGCCCAGCCAGAAAACGTTGGGGTTATCCTACAACCCAGGTTTTACGAGTGAGAATGAGGAATCTCACACTATGCCAAGCTGCTCCCTGCAGCACACCAACTGGAACATGTCTATTTTCTCAAAATTGACCCCTATGAAACCATCCATTGCACCTGAAGGCGTTATGGCATCTGGCTTATGAAGCGGCCACCCGCTCCGCCCCGTGACCACCACGTCACGTCTGCGCCACATTGCCCAGATCGTCACTCAAAACATCCATCAACCCGCTATTCCGAAGAAAGCAGCAAGGCTAGAGTTGTGAGATTCGTCGTTCTCACTTGTAAAACCTGGGTTGTAGGACAACCCCAATGTTTTACTTCGTTTCGAACTTCAGAATCTCACACTATGCCAATTATTCAACTAACCTTGCTGCAAGGAAGCACCTCGTGCGACCCTGAGACAACACAGCTTGCGCAAAGGGCGCGCTGGCCACATCAAGGCTATAGAATCTAACAAAGGTGTGGTGGGTAGACCATGAGGCAGCCGCACACGTCTTCCACTGACACACCATGCAACAACTCCCAGGATGTTGCACCTCGCGTAGAGTGGGCCTTAACTCATTCACCGCCAAAGACTGAATTGACTGAATATCAGCAATGGCCTTCCCCGCCAAGGACGTGTTTGACGTGTTTTTGTTTTTATTGGTGCAGCGCCTGCAGCAAACACTTGCCCAGCCTGTGACACAGACACAGGTCCCTGCCTTCAAAGGGTAGCCGACAGCACGCGATCAAACACATACCGCAGCTGTTGTTTTGAAATTGAGCAAGAGGAAAAGCAGAGAACGGGTAACGCTTCCTTGTGCAGACAGGAGAAACGCCATTGAAACGCCCTCGGCGCGCTGCACGAGCTGGAGTCGCCTTCCTCTGTGCCAGCCAGGAGAAAACGGGAGAAAGTAATCAAGAGATGTGTTTGATCATCGGAGGAATGAGGAAATGATCGATCAGTTTGCGAGGGCGGTGAGGACGTGTTGAATAGCCGAGGGGAAAACGGGAACGATCAAATAGCAGAGTTGATATGACAGGGAGACATGGACGAGGACGGGTGTACCAGAACAAATCAAAAATAAACACAGGAACAGCTAGGCAGCAGCGGGCAGAAGGCACTCACAGCAGCCCGCTGTCCTTCTCAAGAGCTCTTCAGTTGGTTCATGAAATCGCTGGGCTGCGTGCCCTCCAGTGTTGCTCCTGGCCAATCCCAGCGCCACAGGGCGTGGTTATTGCTTATCCTATGTTGGGTTAGAAATCTAAAAGGGGGATCGTGTGTGTGTGTGTGTGTGTGTGTGTGTGTGTGTGTGTGTGTGTGTGTGTGTGTGTCTGTCTGTCTGTCTGTCTGTCTGTCGGTGTGTCTGTCTGTCTGTCTGTCTGTCTGTCTGCACACTCACACCGAGTAAACTGTATTGTTGAATGTAAAAAAAAAGCACTTCATGTGTATATATATATATATATATATATATATATTTTTTTGTCATTTGTGTCCTAACGAATAATATTTACATGTCTGATGTCAATACAGTTCAAAATAAAAGAATTGAGAGTGAGTTATGCCTGAGATTGTGCCCTTTTACAAAAATGCTTTTTTCTCCCTTTTCTCTTCCCAGACAGGCTTTTTTGGTGAACATGGGGTGTATAAAAAGGGTTATAAGTAGAGTACAGAACATGCTAAAAGCTAACTTTCTTTTTGGGGGTGAAAGTAGAGACTTAGATCTTCATTTCGAGGTATTGGACATCACTGTAGTCCTAGTACAGAATTTACTGTGGGTCTTGAAAGATGACCAAACATTATGGAAATACTTGGCCTGTGCCAAAAATGCCAGTCAGATATTGGCAGTGAATGAGTTAATACCCTCCGGGGGAGCCTTCCCCATGGCAGAGTAGGCCAAAGCAATGGCCTCCACTATCTAGTGCCTATATCCTCTAGGGGTGGGAATCACCAGATGCCCACGATACGATACTAAAATGATACTTGAGTCACGATACGATAGTATTGCGATATCTTGAATATTGCGATATATTGAATATTGCGATATTTCAATATATTGTCTAACTCCTTTTCCTACCTTTTCCTTGACCTCACTGGAAGTAAAACATGCAGTGTTTTTTTGTTTTGTTTTGTTTTTGCCCCACATGTACTGTAGGCTACATTATTAAGCTTCTCTGGACTCAATACGCCACAGCAGGCGCAGACTGCAACATCGGGCACTTCGGGCAGATGCCCGGTGGCCTGGCATGGCATGGCCTGCAATTTTTTTTTTTTTTTTTTTTTTAATAAATATCGATACTTGGCGTCCAAATATCGATACAATATCATCAGGCAAAATATTGCAATACTATGGTGTATCGATTTTTTCCCCCACCCCTAATATCCTCTTTGCACGGCTCGTGAGACGATGGCAGCTCTAGACTGTTTCATTGGCGGCTCGCGGCTCGCAGCTGATAGAAATAATACAATCATGTCAAAATTTCCTCACTGCGGTGTCAAACAAACTGCGTGGTTGCCAGGTTTGTGGCCCTTTGGAGCACCAAATGGGGGTTGAAACTCACCATATACCGGTATATGGCAACACTGCAAACAAGCCAATGGCTCGTGGAGGGCAGTGGCAGGGACGCAGAAACAGAGCGCTTCAGGTGTGACAGGGTCCCAGCGTCAGAGTTTTAACGATAAGCAAAGCAGCTGTCTGGAGGTTTGGAGCTGCATCCCAGAGAGAGACAGACTGAACATCAGAATGTTTTCATATATATGTATTTTAACACGTTCACTGCCGTGGACGAGATATCTCGTCAAGCAGAAACCAACGGTTGACTGCCGTGGACGAGATATCTGACGGTGGGACGTCGATCAACCCCTTTTACATCTCCTATTAAAATATGGGAGGTATTGAATGTGTATAATCTATTTTACCGACCCACTAAGTGGCGATAGTGCTCTCCAGACGAGAGAAAGCCAAGCAAAAACAGCCGCGTGAGGAAGCCATTCTCATGAAAATGGATTGGCGAAAACGCTTTCGCTTTCGCGCAGGGAGCTGGCGGTGGGGGATTGCAAATTTGCATAATAGATTACGGGTGGAACACACTTTGAAACACGCAGCATAAATAAGACCAGAATCGCAAAAGCTTCATCAAAGCTCTCAACCGAAACCCCAAGAAACGAGCGAGCCCATCCAGACTCGCCCAAAGAGCGGCCGCCAGCAGACAGGCAGCAGCAGCAGCAGCAACTCGCTTGTGACACGCCCGCTGCAGAGCCAGGGAGGCAGGAGGAGAACACACACGGAGGGAGGAGTTTGAAGGAGAGGGGGGTTTCCTGCTGTTATGGAGGAAATTACTGTTCAAAACTATTGTTTAGATGTCTGACTTCTTACTGATGCCAAAAATGAATGGTTAAAGTGACTGTTCTATCGAATTTCACAAAAAGGCATTTTTCTCAGCTTAAATTTTCAGACGCTGAAACCATGCTGTATTCAAGTGCTAATGCCTACATAACTACTAACTCTACAAACTAACTCTTTTAGACAGAGAAAGCACACATTCTATTAGTTCTTTTGAGATATTTTGTGTTCACAAAATCTTAGCAGAAAATAATCCTCGGCTGTTGAAAGATGAGCCAGAATCCTCAAAAAAAAACCTTGGCAGAAGCTACCTACAGTAAAAAAAAACGGCTGGCAGTGAATGTGTTAATCAAGTCGGTGTGAATGTTTTCATCACTTTTATCATTTTGTATATATATATATATATATATAAAGTCGGTCTGAATGTTTTTATGATTTTTATAATTGTTTCTAACATTTTTATCATTGGTTCTAAATTTTTTATCATTGGTTCTAAAATTTTTATCATTGGTTTTATCATTTAATAAACTAAAAACTAAATCAAACGCTTACTGTGTGGTTTTGCGGTAAAAGTGGCTCTCCTCTTGACTTTGACCGGCTAGTGTGGCTCTCATGGAGAAAGTAGTGAGGATCACTGATCTAGTGCGACAAGCGCTCCTTGGACAGTGCCCCACCCAGGGCCCGTGGCCCAAAGCAAACCAGCAACTGGTTACAGGTGCGCATCATGCGTGTCCTGCCCATGTAGGCCAGGATCGCCCGCACCGGACAAAGCGTGTTCAAGCATCGCTCCTCCTCCGAGCTGAAAGGAGGGGGACAAAAACACCATGACCAAGTCCCATTTAGGGAAGACATTACGCACCCATGGTCGCAGTCTGCGTTTCCCTTCAATCTCCATGTGACAGGCCGATATGGCAGCCACATAGCCACAATCAAAACACAACCCTATGTGAAACATACATGTAATCCAGGTGGCATATATATCCCTCGCAAATACAACGTGATATAGACGAGTGACAACCGTAACACGGTTGTACTGTGATGTCCGCTCCAACCAGACTTAGCTTACTTGACACGTACTTTTTCCAATAAAAACACATTTATGCCATGACTTTACATAATGTAGGCTATATTTATGTCCCATCATTTAGCCTGTGCTGTGATGTGCAGGAGCAGCAGGTAGCCTACAAGTTATAAAACTAAGCCTGAGGGGGCATGGTGGTGCAGTGGTAAGTGCTGTCGCCTCACAGTTAGAAGGTGCTGCGTTCGATTTCCACCTGGGACGCTGTGAGCGCTGAAGGAATGCGTGCCCGTCCGCATGTCCTCGAGTGCCCGCCGCCCGGGTGGGGTCGTCAAAAGGGCCTTTCTGTATGGAGTTTGCATGTTCTCCCCATGCCCCCTGGGGGTTTCCTTCATATAGGAACCCCTTCACTAAAACATGCAATATCCTGGTCGCTGATGTGGTGCCTCCTCTGGTCGTTAGGGGCGCCTGTTCGGGGGGAGGGGAACTCGTTGGAATAGCGTGATCCTCCCACGTGCTATGTCCTACCGGTGAAGCTTCCCCTGTCAGGTGAAAAGAAGCGGCTGGCTACTGCCCATGTCTCGGAGGAAGCATGGAGCCAGTTTCGTAACAGATCTGTATTTGCCTGGCTGTAGGTTGAATTGTTTTATTCAGGCTATGATCTGTGATGTGCTGAGATATCCAAATTGGCATGAAGAGATGACAGCATGCAGCCGAAACCCAGACTGGATCGAGTGGATCGGAGCTTCGAAAGGAAGAATGTCATTGCCTAACTGGAGTTCACCAATGACCACAGTTGTGAATAATTCTACGCCTAAAAGGCGTGGTTAAATGGTTAAGGCCGGGTTTAGCGCAGAGGGGAAAATAGGGACTGCACTGACCACACCCACTAATCTGCGCTGCGCCTGGCGTTAAACGCTATTTTAAGGCCAGGGGGAAGATAGGGCCCATTGAGCTCTATCCCACCGGCCTTAAATTAGGCTTAGCGCCAGGCGCAGCTCATATTAGTGGGCGTGGACCGGCGCACTGCCTATTCTCGTGTCGGCGCTACACGCGGCCTTAACTCATTCACCGCCAATGACGTCTTTGACGTGTTATCAGCAATGGCCTTCCCCGCCAAGGACGTGTTTGACGTGTTTTTGTTTTTATTGGTGCAGCGCCTGCAGCAAACACTTGCCCAGCCTGTGACACAGACACAGGTCCCTGCCTTCAAAGGGTAGCCGACAGCACGCGATCAAACACATACCGCAGCTGTTGTTTTGAAATTGAGCAAGAGGAAAAGCAGAGAACGGGTAACGCTTCCTTGTGCAGACAGGAGAAACGCCATTGAAACGCCCTCGGCGCGCTGCACGAGCTGGAGTCGCCTTCCTCTGTGCCAGCCAGGAGAAAACGGGAGAATGTAATCAAGAGATGTGTTTGATCATCGGAGGAATGAGGAAATGATCGATCAGTTTGCGAGGGCGGTGAGGACGTGTTGAATAGCCGAGGGGAAAACGGGAACAATCAAATAGCAGAGTTGATATGACAGGGCAACACGGGTGTACCAGAACAAATCAAAAATAAACACAGGAACAGCTAGGCAGCAGCGGGCAGAAGGCACTCACAGCAGCCCGCTGTCCTTCTCAAGAGCTCTTCAGTTGGTTCATGAAATCGCTGGGCTGCGTGCCCTCCAGTGTTGCTCCTGGCCAATCCCAGCGCCACAGGGCGTGGTTATTGCTTATCCTATGTTGGGTTAGAAATCTAAAAGGGGGATTGTGTGTGTGTGTGTGTGTGTGTGTGTGTGTGTGTGTCTGTCTGTCTGTCTGTCTGTCTGTCTGTCTGTCTGTCGGTGTGTCTGTCTGTCTGTCTGTCTGTCTGTCTGTCTGCACACTCACACCGAGTAAACTGTATTGTTGAATGTAAAAAAAAAGCACTTCATGTGTGTATATATATATATATATATATATTTTTTTTTTTTTTTGTCATTTGTGTCCTAACGAATAATATTTACATGTCTGATGTCAATACAGTTCAAAATAAAAGAATTGAGAGTGATTTATGCCTGAGATTGTGCCCTTTTACAAAAATGCTTTTTTCTCCCTTTTCTCTTCCCAGACAGGCTTTTTTGGTGAACATGGGGTGTATAAAAAGGGTTATAAGTAGAGTACAGAACATGCTAAAAGCTAACTTTCTTTTTGGGGGTGAAAGTAGAGACTTAGATCTTCATTTCGAGGTATTGGACATCACTGTAGTCCTAGTACAGAATTTACTGTGGGTCTTGAAAGATGACCAAACATTATGGAAATACTTGGCCTGTGCCAAAAATGCCAGTCAGATATTGGCAGTGAATGAGTTAAGCATTATAACCACGCCTTTTAAGCGTAGAATTATTTACAACTGTGCTCATTGGTGAACTGCAGTTACTCAATGACATTCTTCCTTTCGAAGCTCCCATCCACTGATTCAGTCCGCGGGTTGTGGCTTTATGCTGTCATCTCTGCCAATTTGGATATCTCAGCACATCACAGATCATAGCCTGAATAAAACGATTCAACCTACAGCCAGGCAAATACAGATCTGTTCAGCAGGGCTCATTGTGCCTGTCTGATGCACGAGAGAGAGGGAGTGAGAGAGAGCACAGTAATATCCCCGGCGCACTGAATAAGGCCTCGTTTTGAAAAGCGCTAAGCGCTAAATTAACGCCAGGGGGGAAGATAGCGTTAGGCCGGTATTTAAGGCCGGAACGCCCATTCTGGCCTATTCTGGCACTGCGCCACGCCTCTTCGGCGTAAAGCGCATTTCGGGGCCTACAAACATGATGCTACCAACCCGAGGCAGGCGCAAGGCGCGTTTTTCTGTGTTTAACGCCAGTTTTAGCACCTAAAGGTCCTTACACATCGGGAGCGTTTTTTTCGTGCGATTAATTCGCACGTCAATAATATTTTCCGAACCTATATCAGTCAATGCAACCCTGCATACCAACGGCGAAGTTTCGCTGAGCGTTATTGCGGTGTTTATTTTTTCGAACTGCGGTCGATTTTTCAGAAATTCGCTTCCGTGTACACATCTGTGGCTGTGATT
The DNA here is from genome assembly GCF_964638095.1 of Poromitra crassiceps. Lineage (NCBI taxonomy): Eukaryota > Metazoa > Chordata > Actinopteri > Beryciformes > Melamphaidae > Poromitra > Poromitra crassiceps. The sequence continues at coordinate 48,364,409 of NC_139624.1, forward strand.
GACAGGTGGGTCAAAACTTGCATCGCAATTCTGTGCCGTATATGTAAGGACCTTAAGGCCAGTGGGAAGATAGGGCCAATTGTGTCTGCCTCACACTGTTTTTATATATTTTTCAGTTCAATTCAATTTAACTCCATTTGCAGTGGTCACCAGTGATGTCATAAGAGCAAATGAGCCCGCATAGCGGGCGAGCCGCAGGGTGGGCGAGGAAGCAAGTGAGCCCGCACAGCGGTCGAGCTGCAGCACAGGTGAGGCCGCGCAACGGCCGAGCTGCGTATGCAAGCGGCAGGGCCAGCTCGGCGAGCTGCAGGGCGGGCGTAGCGAGCCCTAGGGATCCTCTTCTCTAGTCAGTTTAAAGTTTAAGCAAATATTCCGAGCTTATGAAGTTTGATTAGCCTATTGTCCATTCTTAAAGCGATGTTGGACCATCATGTATCAATCAGCCGTAGCTGCTTTTAATAACATTATCGCCGTCATTAACAATAATGTAGCGTAACAATAATGTAAGTGTGGTTTCGAACCTATTTGATCTCAGACTCCTCAAAGCCATGCATCCGCAAGCAGCGCCTCTGAGAAAGAGGGCTCTCTATCTCAGAGGCGCTGCGTCACTACCGCTCGGCTGGAGGGCTGGCCCTTCAGCCGAGTCGATAAGTATTGCGGTTGCATGGCTTTGATGAGTCGGAGATCCTAGGTTCAAAACCACAGTTGGACGCTACAATAGCGTTAGACCCGCTTGGTTTCCGAAAATACTTTTTAAGGTTTGATTCATGTCTCATCTCTGTCTCTCTCTCGTCTCTGCATGTCACTATACAGGCGCGGTCGCCTGTCCATATGTTGAGACAGAGCTGCGCTGACCAAGGCGCACATTCAATCAGAGCGCGTAACATTTGTAACATTTGTTTCGTTCATCGCATAAGGTAGGCTATAACATACACATCATAAAAATATTCACTTCGGCTGCCTATTTAAAAGAAGGAGATGTGTGGAAATTTTGTTTGAGTCTCAAATTGACTGATTGACAGATTTTATGATTTTATGATATCCTTGTTTATGTTTACTGTATATTTTACTGCCTTTTACTGTACCTTGCTTTTAACAGGTGCATTTATTAACATCTAGGGACGGGCATTGCAAATTAGCCTAGGCTATAAATGCTGTGACATGTCATCTGATGTTGACAAATGTTGACTGTATATTTATCTGTCCCTATAAATGAATGAAATGAAATTGTGTTTATACCAGGAAGATAATTTCACCAAACTTGGTGTCCAGAGGTTTTTAATTTGTCAGATTTTGATTAATTTTAATGGCAATTACCAGATAAGGGAAACACTGGAGCATAGATTGAGGAATGGTGGTCCTCTGTCTGTTTTGCAAAGAGTTGACGTCATAAGTGTTGTTGGTCTTGTGGTATTTTGTGTGTTGTGTTTCATCACCGCTAGAGCTTAGAGATGAGCTGGACTGAGATCCAGGTATTTTTTTATCTGAAATATTTTGAACTCACCGCATGTATTAACTTTTGATAATGGACATTTCACCCTGGTCCTGAATGTCATTGTAACACACTAGTGTCCATTCCCCTCCCTCCCCTTCCCCCATTCACACATCATGCTCTCCCACTCTTCAACTCCCATCCTTTCCCTGCTTGCACCGCTCCCCCAATTGGTCGAATTGCTTGAAATTCGACACTGTACTTTCTCAGGTCCCCAGCAGCACACACGTCAAGTTTGAAGTGGATTGGAGAAATGGTTCTTGAAATATGTGAAAGCCGGTTCTTGAGATAAACAATCTTCAGTCGGTGGCACTATGACTATGTGCGTGTCGGAATTGCACAGAATTCGGCACTGCACTTTGACGGGTCCTCAGCAGCGCACCCCCCAAGTTTGAAGTCATTCAGATGAAGAAGAAGAAAAAACAAGGCCAGGTCGAAACCTGGCATAGGGCCGGTGCATGGTAAAATTTCCATTTCTGCACTGCATGGCGATGTCCTGTACCACCAACTATTTATACACAGACAAAACACAGCAATGAGATCCTTTAGATTTATTTCTAAATTCCGTTTTATTTTTTCCCCAATTATTATTTTTGCTTTTTCTTTCTGTCAGACAGCCTCTTCCACACTCAAACTGAAAACCAAGCTGTGACATGATGTAAGGGTCCCACGCACCGCAATCCAAAACAGAATTATTTATCTGGACCTATTTTCCCAATTATGAAACCATTTAGCTTCTACAATAACTACGGTTACTTTAGATTTTAATAATTAGGCCTAATTCTTTTTTAATCAATTTCTGACAAATTGTACATTCCATGTTTTACAGTGAGTTAGTACACCTTTAGAAAACATACATTATGTACGCACAAGTACGCACCTTCAGTCTATGCAAACTGTACACAGTGCACACAGTTTCCAATCACACAACATGCATCCATATAGCTTACACACATGAAAACAATGATGTTTTGCGTTCTACATTAATTAAATGAAGACATTACCGTTTGGCAGCTTGCTTTGTTTGTATGATAGATACGTATTGGCCAAGTATATAAACATTTAAGAGCGAAGACTTTCAGGAAGTGACACAGAGCTCTCTCTCTCTCTCTCTCTCTCTCTCTCTCTCTCTCTCTCTGGACTAGTGAGAGAGAGAGAGAGAGAGAGAGAGAGAGAGAGAGAGAGAACGAATGAACACAGCACACGGTGGGAGGGAGACAGAAGCGCTGTGCACTCGAAGTGGCAGAGCAGAGATTAGTCTCGTCGGCGGTGTGTAGAAACCTCTCCTCTGCCTGCTGCGGCGCTGCTGTGTGTGTGTGTGTGTGTGTGTGTGTGTGTGTGTGTGCGCGTGTGCAGACAGATAGACAGATGACCGTCAGTACGCTATGCGCGCAGCAACACAGCTGATGTAGATGCAGCCAATTGTGCTCTGGAACTTTTTGCCATTTTTCGCCATAAATGTTCGTAAAGTGGCACTTATTGAAACCTACTACCCTGCTTGTAGGCATCAAAAGTCATCAGAAATTAATTTAGTGATGAAATAAAACTTTAAATTGTAAAAAACTTTCCGGAGCTTATGGCGTCTTCTCTGCTTCTGTGCCTCTGCTTATGCCGAAATGCATGCTGGGAGTGTGGAAAGACATTTAGAACCTGAATCCGTGCTCAAATATGCAAATCGGCGACAGAGTCGAATGTAGGGGTCCTGCTGTGCATGCACAACCGGCCCCAAAAAAAAGATGAATGGTTCTCCAGATAAGTGAAAGCCGTGTTCTGATTGGTCAAATTGCATGAAAGACTGCATTTTCTTGGGTCCCCAGCAGCGCAGCCGGCAAGTTTGAAGTCGATCAGACGAACCGTTTTTGAGATAAACCATTTATTGTGTAGTCACTAGTCAGTAAGTGGCACCATGATTATGCGCATGTTTCGGCACTGCACCCTGTCGGCTCCCTAGCAGCACACCTGTCAAGGTTGAAGTCGATCGGACGGATGGTTCTAGAAATAAACCATTTTTTGTGTTGCTAGTAGGTGGCGCTATGACTATGTCCGAATTGCACAAAATTCGGCAATCCATTCTGTTGGGTTCCCAGCAGCGCACATTACTTGTTGTATATGTATACTGTATATACAAAGAGTAGGCTATTGTAATACTTCCATCTGCTTCGCAAATGATGTTTGTAAAGTTGTGGTAAACCCAGGCATCTACTTCTGGAAACATTTACTTGAAAGAAGAAAGAAGTTTCGGAAAATGGTCGCACCGCCTAAACCAACCAGTTGTTGACTTTGTTCGGTTTCGGTAGTCGCCAAGCGATTTTCTCTTTTTTGACCATTTATTTTGCTCAGTCCATGTTAGCTGCTCTGATTTTGTATCTGTTGCATTTTGTTCTCATGTTCTCAAAGGCTTGCATTTCCAAACATACGTTCATTTTGGCCAAAGTTAGCTTCCTGAAATTCGGCAAGTCAATATCAAAAACTAAAATAAACAGATGATACCATCCTCAAAACACAACCGCTTTCAATCAAAGGTGTTGAGATGACTCATAACTTTAATAATACCCCCGTAATGTGGCTTCCTCTCCTGCCAGCAATACGTCACTATATTCCAAATGAGGGTTTATCACGTTTTCAAATGAAATCCTTGAATTTCACGTGATGTTCTTGAAAAAAAAAACACATAAAAATAAGCAAAATAATAAAAGGAGTGCTGCTGGAAGGGGGAAGGCAGCAAACAAAGGATTAGGTTGTATTTCAGCTATGATGCGCGTTACGTGGGATCCGTCTATATTTAGCCTACTTGAGAAGATATACGACGCAGTGGGTTGAGTAATGCGTTCCTGTGTCTTGACTCATGGATGCCGTAGCGTCAGCAGCCCCTCTGATGCTTTATGTTTACTGTCATCGCTGACTGTGGGGGTAAATAGCGGCCCGTGATTCATGGTAACCATATAAACACAACTGGTAAGGGAGTGACATGTAGGCCTATTGTCAAGCCACAGTTTAGGCTGAGCTCTTCCAACCTTCGCCTTCACGTTCGCCCCGTCAACAAGATCCTCAGTGTTTGTTATCATGTCTCACTCTCAAGTGTCTCATTCAGCAGGAGATTTACTGTAGGGAGGACACACGCTACACCCCCCCCCCCCCCCCCCCACACACACACACACACATACTCTCCCTCTCTGTCTCTCTTGTCCCGGTTACATACACGCAATTAGCATCGGCGGGCTCTGTGTACTACACAGCCCGCCGATGCTAGTGTGTACATTCACAGGCAGAGAGCACCCCGGCTAGACGGCTTGTCATAACACGGTGCGTCAGTGCGGCGGCTCGGATCAGCTGGGAAAGCGCTTCAGAGATGCTGCAAATTGAAATCGCATGTCTTCCACGACCTGCTCACCACAGCGGCTCTCCGCTCTGTGACTGGTTAATCAGAGCTGCGAGCGTAAAGTCAGGTGCTGAGAGGGCGTGGCTGCAGGGTTCCCCCTGATCTGATAACAGCTCTGTCTGTGTGACACAACCAGCACAATGGTGTGTGTGGGGGGCGATTTATTCACTTAAGTAGGCTATGTCGATTTTTTATTTACAGACTTTTTTAAACCAATCTTTTATCCCTGAAACAATATCCGCTCCGTCACCCTACGATATTATACAAGTTTAGATGTTGAAGAACCCACTCGATATGACAAGCAACCATTTTAGGATCACTAAATAGTTCTATTTTGAGAGCAAACCAGACTGTCTGTTTCCAAGTGTGTTTAGGGGGCAATTAGCATGGTTTCATTTGTTTCACTGTTTCGGCCAGTCATCTGCTTTTGTTGTTGTTGATGGTGCTTGGCCGACAGCTATTGTAATAATTGGGCCATTACCGCTGCTGAAATACCGTAGTCAGAAAGACTGACTGACATGTGATGTGCATTGTTTTTGCAAATATGACATAGCCTACAGTCTCTAGAAGTGTATGATTAAACTTTTTCCCACGGTCCAGTGGGAAATCACAATAAATAGTAATGTCGAATTGCACTTGTAGACAATATATATATATATATATATATATATATATATATATATATATATATATATATATATATATATATATATATATATATATATATATATACAAGTAGGAAAAGTAGGCTACTCGTGCACAATCCAAGTAGGGAGGTGCTGGTCACAGCAAGCAGGATCAAAATACCATGAAAACAGTCTCTACAGGAACAAGTCCATATGAAGTTGACTCCAGAAGAACAGGGTGACCAATGCTGTATCAAATTATGATATTTATTTTATGAAGAACAAGGCTTGTGGAGTGTGCGGTCAACTTCATATGGAGTTGTTCCTGTAGAGACTGTTTTTATGGTATATATATATGTTCGAATGTATAATTGACCTGTTCGATTTTTTTTTTTTTTTTTTTTTTTTTTTAATTATTATTATTATTATTATTATTTTTTTTTTATTAACCAAAATTAACCAACTGCTGCTTGCTGGTAATGTTAATCCCATGTCAGAAAAAATCTCCAGATTTGTCGTGTTAGTCTCTTCTGAGAAAGATTGTCTCCAGGGTCTGAAAAGTTGTCTCGAGTTGGATGCATTTTTTTTTATTATTATTATTAGCCAAAAAACTTCGAATATATTAGAACATTTTGCGGGCAATTAAAGTTCGTTTGAACTTTATTTTGGGAAAAAGTGACAGCCCTAGTGTGTGTGTGTGCGCACCTGCGTGGGTGGGGGACACCTCGGCATTCCGAAATGTCGGCACTCCGAAATACCGGCATTCCCACAAAATTCTAACCCTAACCTCGCCATTGCGAAATAACCCTCCCCCAGACCCTAACCCTAAACCTAACCTCTCCCACCCCCCACGCCTAAGCCTAACCTAACCTCTCGGCGAAACATTTTTTGGAGATAAAAAAGGGCCGCCTCTCCGAAAGCATAGAAGTCAATGATCGGAATGCCGACACTTCGGAATGGCGAGGTGTCCCCGCGTGGGTGGTGTGTTGGCATGTGTGTATGTGCTGTTCCAGAGTGAGTCAGTTTGGTAGGATTTGAGTATAAATAATTTCCTTTAAACTATGGATTTTTTTTATTTTCTAGATATTATTCATATAATTTGCACGCCTTAGTGAAACTACTGCCTTAGTCATCTAGTTTCATATGATACCAGAAACTTCACTCTGGCTTTAAAAGTAAGCCCGCTACAGCCATTTGCTGTGTTTTGCAGGTATGACGCAATGTCCTTTACTTTTCTATTTTCCACATCTTACAGTAATAGTGACCCAAAAAGTGTTAAAAAATCAAAGCTCTTATATTTTAGATTATTTAAAGTAGCCGCCCTTTGCCTTGATGGAAACACAAAGGCTTTGGAAAGAAATTCATACATAAGATCAACGACATTATTTCTATTTGTCTAAGAAACTCATTTCAAGCATTTAAGCAAAAGCCTTGAGATCCAAATGGCTTTAAGAGGATGAGAAACATATATAGAACAAGGTGTGTCTAGTCTTTTCACTATAGTGTGTGCTTCAATCCAAAATTCACACCTCTTAGAAAATGCTTCAGTACGAACCACAATATTATAAACAAAATCCTTTGTACGCCACCGTAAAGCACAGTATGAGTTACTGCCCAAATGATGAATCATCTCAAGACCTCTGCTTACAATATAGTTCTGATTCTGATTCTGACTTGATTCAGGTTTTTTGTGCCCCTGTCTATTCTTGAAGATGTACATTGTTTGTTTAACTATTGCAGTAGACATGTGCTTTACTTCGTAATTAAAATCTGTCTATAAGTATCCAAGGAGCAAATTTGTCCTCTTTTCTGATATAATTTGCATGCAAAATATGTCTACAGAACAAAGAAATTCAACCCGCGGCAACACTTCAATAGCCAAATTCTGCGGGGAAACTGCAGACCTGGCAACACTGCAAAGATTTAAGCTCGAGATGTGCATTCTGGGTAAACTGTAGCTCCAGGTGGCCGTGACAGCGTAACGACTCCATTTTGAAAACAACATTTTTCTAGCCAGCATTGTTTGTTTTCCTTCTGAAATTAAATTCACGCTCAATTTATGTCTTATTTTTCTCACATTCTTCCCCATGCAGAACAATACAGGCTCAGTGGCTTTTAGCAGGCCTAAACAATGATATCCAGAAACCTCAGGACCTTGTGGTGCTGTCAAAGGGCCATGCGATGAAAAACGACACTGCAGAGGAGTTAAAAAAAAAAAAAACTACACTGCAGAGGAGTAAAAAAAAAAAGGCAACTAGTCTGCGTGAGCGCAGGAAGTCACCCCATCGTCTTCCAGATGCGTTGTGTCAACAACTTAGGGCACTAATTGATATAAGATTGCCTAATTGTCCTCTGATTAAAGAGTAGTCCCATTCAGTTCCTCTCCTCCTTTTGATTTGAACTCTTTATTTGTTTTGTTTTGCCATGGACACAGCTGGGCCCAATGTGTCGCTCCCCCCGGTGCCCGACATGAGCGTCTGCAGGCGCGCTCGCGTGAGTTTATTTTTCTTCCGACGCGTCCTTTTCATTCCGAAGGCAAGATCTGAGAGGTGCCTCCACATGCCGCAGGGAGCCCGCGGCTGAGTCACACAGCTCCGAGGGCCAACCACGCCACATGTGAGGCAGGGGGGGATAGTAGAGAGGGGAGAGTAGAGCCGATGAGCCTATAGCTTGACAAGCGCACATGAAAGGGTTAACTCCACACATGCATGGCATACCTGCCAACATGAAAAGGGTTAACTCCACACATGCATGGCATACCTGCCAACATCAGGCTGTGAAAAAGAGGGAGATTTTCGGCGGTATCGGCAAATGCGGGTCCGTCGAAACTCACAGTCATGTGATCCGTTGTTCTGTCAATGTAGGTTGTCTTGTCGAAAAATGCTACCTTATCTGTAAAGGGGACACTCGCGGATAACCATACAACCCGTTTTCATTCAGATCTCTTGAGGTGAGAGGTCAAGGGACCCCTTTGAAAAAAATGTCCGTGCCAAAAGGCCTAACATTGGAGCGTTATTTACCCCCCTTCCCGAAAAGCTATAGCATGACATGGTTGGTACCAATGGATGCCATAGTCATCTGGTTTCAAATTATACCAGAAACTTCACTCTGGCTTTAAAAGTAAGCCCGCTACAGCCATTTGCTGTGTTTTGCAGGTATGACGCAATGTTCTTTACTTTTCTATTTTCCACATCTTACAATAATAGCGACCCAAAAAGTGTTAAAAAATCAAAGTTCTTATATTTTAGATTCTTTAAAGTAGCTGCCCTTTACCTTGATGGAAACACAATGCTTTGGAAAGAAATTCATAAGATCAACTTCATTATTTCTATTTGTCTAAGTCTTAGACAAATAGAAATAATGAAGTTGATCTTATGTATCTCTTTCTTTGTTTCTTAGACTCATTTCAAGCATTTAAGCAAAAGCCTTGAGATCCAAATGGCTTTAAGAGGATGAGAAACATATATAGAACAAGGTGTGTCTAGTCTTTTCACTATAGTGTGTGCTTCAATCCAAAATTCACACCTCTTAGAAAATGCTTCATTACAAACCACAATATTATAAACAAAATCCTTTGTACGCCACCGTAAAGCACAGTATGAGTTACTGCCCAAATGATGAATAATCTCAAGACCTCTGCTTACAATATAGTTCTGATTCTGATTCTGACTTGATTCTGATTCTGATTCTGACCTGTGTTGTTTTTACTGTAAATATTACCTGGGGGAATTTCAGGTAGCTAAAATCCATTGTGTATGAAACCACTTTTGAAACCACATTTGTTTGCCTCTTCACTCTTAAGGCCTAAACATGGTCGTCCATCCGCCTCAAATTGGAGCCGTCTCGCCGTCTGGCGGCGCCAGCGAGCCCTACATGCTCGGACGCCACTACGCCCTCCCTCCTCCCACCCTCCCTCCTCCTGTGGAAGCTCTGTGTGAAAATGGCGGAGATTGTGTGCCAGGCAGTCTAAATGAAATTGAATGTAACGTTCCCAATTCTATGTATTAAATTCTAAAAAACGACCCTCAACATTTGGGAAGGCTAAGCCACACAACTAGTTCGTTATAATCTAACGTCATGCTTTGAAATGCGACTTTACAACGATGAGCCAAGGCAACGGTCAGTCACAACTCTCGTGCAGCTGACGTCACGCACGTATCGTCCCGTGAAGTCACATTTTCGAGCAGCCCCCGTCAGCCGACGGGGAGGGCAGGGCGAGGCTCTGACGGACGACCATGTTTAGGCCTTTAGGTTTTAGTTTCTTCCTCACCCCCCCTCCCTTTTCACCCACATCTCTCACAGCCACCCCCCCCTCCCCCACAATCTCTTATGCGTCAAGCAGATCCTCGCTGTGTCTAAACAAAAGTTTACACAAGTTTACACAAGCACAATCAAACAAAAACACAGAGGCTCCGGTCCAAACTTGCAAAATGGCCGCGTTTGCCTGTGTTTATGAAGAAATGTTGGCAGAGATCAATTGGAGTGGGATATAGCTGCTTCTTTCTTTCTTTCTTTCTTTCTTTCTTTCTTTCTTTCTCTGTATGTCTGTCCGTCTCTCCAGCCTGAGAATTAAATGCATCAGTCAACAGAGTTCAGCGAGGACACCATTGTAGATCAGCCTTAAAATGAAGTCTGCTTGTAAATGAACTGGAGATTAGGGACAAGCCAGTTTCAAAATGGGGTGAATGGGGCGAAACGACAAATCTGGAAAGTCAGGAACTTGATGGAAAAATAATTATTTCCAGGTCTTGATCATGTTAAAACCTGCACAAAACAGTTGATAAAAGTATATAAAAATATTGTAGGCCTACTGTCGTGAATTTTGGTCATTTTTATGTGTTAACTTAAATCGAAGTAATACATGTTCCTCTATTGGTTTCTACAACCCTTGGGTTTAAGAAAGCATTTCAAAACTGGCTGCCCAAGGAGCGCTTCTCACAGACCTTCAAACTGACCTTCTCATCCATTTCCTCCTTTACTTTCAAAGCTGTGCAATAAAAACAATTTCAACTATGTTTCATGTATGTTCATCATGAACCTAAATATACTCAGGGAGCCAGCTCCATGGCTACCTATTTAACATAGGTGTGTTGTTGCTGCGCTCTAATGTGTCATTGATAGATTAGGTCCCGCCGCCTATATCGACCAGCCAATCAGGCATCCCGGACAGTATCTGTTCTGAATAACCGCCAGTGGACGCCTTGCGTCCAGACCCATATAAAGAGTGCTGACAACTGTGATTCATATGGGGCTGGATACCAGGCTAGCAGCAGCAAAGTAAAATTGTGTTGCATTTTAAGCATGACCTATAATAACATTTATAATCAAGCTCACACCAGGATATCAGGATTGACACTTCTTTTTATTAATAGATTTAGATTACATTAAAAAGCAAAAAGATTCGCTTTGTAAATCATTTTTGTCAAAAGTAGCTTATTATTGCCTATTAATGCTTGGCGTTTACTCAACTGACCCCTGAGGGTCACGGACCCCCAGTTGAAGACCAATGCCCTACTGTATGTAGCTGACATAATGTCAGACATGGCTGTAAAGCTACGTAAGACTCTTGCAGTTCTGATAGGTCTAATTCATTCAGATATCTTGATGTGAGAGGTCAGAGGTCAGGAGCCGTTTGAAAATAGTCAAGGTCCGTGGCCCAGTGGTTGGGCACTAGAGGGCCGACCCAGTGGTTTAGAAACACTGTCTTATGAACAGAAGCGATGAGTGGCCCTGATTTATCTCTGTCTCTTGTTTTCGTCTGTTGTGTTTGTCTCTTGTCTTTCATGTGGTGCACTGCATAACCACGAGTGCTGTGTTTAGATGGTTTGTTAAATGGGAGTGTTTAATTGATTACAGCTTGCATTTGACTTAGTCAATTTGGCTCAACACGGGGAGAAATATACAATATTCATAAAGCATTCTCATGTGATTTCAGATGCCCCTCTGTTCATGTGTGCACATTTGAATCAAACCATCAAAATGGCACAGAGCGTCAACGTTTGCGTGAAGAGGGGGTCTGTTAGGTGGAAACGTAAACTCATTATTCAATACCAAAATTGCACAGCGCCGACTGTTTTTGGTGCCACACCCCCTATTGCGCGAGCCCAATCCATATTGACGCAAGGGTACTTTATGCGCGCCAAGAAAATGTCAATCTGGGTGCAGGCGCGACATATTTAATTTTGTGCCTAATCAGAATCAGAATCAGAATAACTTTTATTGCCACAGTATGCAAGTTACATACGAGGAATTTGTCTTTGTCTGTATGCAGCGTAGCGGTCACATCAATGTACAGAGATAAAAAGTAGGAAGATAACTAAAGACAATCACAAAGTTGCAAGTGCAGTCAAATCGAGTAAATATATACAATATGTACATGAGTGGTGACGTGTTCTGTGGATGATAAATATGAATTTACGTTGAATTTACATGAGATTTACAGACTGAGTTAAATCTATACTATAATGACAGGATCGTCTGTCTCTCTGTCTCTCCCTCTGTCTGTCCTTCGCGTATCTCGAGAACCGTTGGTCGGATCGACTTGAAACTCGGGGGTGCGCTGATGGCGACCCGACGGAGGGCGGTGCCCTGTTTCCGTGCGATTCGGACGTGAAACACGTTCGATATTTGAATATTTGTCTTCAGTTCTGCTCCTTCAGCCCTAAGCCGCAGCTTTAATTAGGGCCGTTCACACCTACTGAGAGAGTAGATAGAGGAACGACCCTGTGTTTAGGGGGGTGCAGCATCCCTCCCCAGGTTCCAATTAAGAGCAGAGGGTGAAGAAATCTCCTCCTATGTATGTGCCTGTCCAAATATGCATTTACAACGTCTGTCATGAATAAAATCAAGGGGAAATAATCAGTAGAGCTCAGTTTTTTATGTGGCTATAATGGTAGGCTATAATTCAGAAATAATATCCTCTAGGGCAGGGATACTCAACTTGCTTTGCCCGGGGGCCACATTTGTGAAATGATAGGAGGCCAGGGGCCAGTTAATAAACAAACAATATACATTTTTCTGTAGCAGATTGTAGTTTTTTGGGGTGTCAGCCGGAGTTTAGTCTGACAATGTTGTGCACACCGGATAGTTAGTTAGGTTAAGTTAAGTACATACATAAGTGCCTGGGTAGCGAGCAGACGGCGGTATTTGACAATTTAACTGGAGCTCAGCCAAACTTGATTTCACATTAGTTATTATTGTGAATTAGATCCTAATTCACAATGAAAACTAACGTGAAATTATTAGGAAATGGTCGGGGGGCCACTCTGCACCCTGTCGCGGGCCGCATCTGGCCCCCTGGCCGCAAGTTGAGTATCACTGCTCTAGGGCCACGCCACTTCCGGGAACCCCCATCCTGTGTAAGTAGGGTTGGGAGTGTGCCCTATTCATTGTGCAGTGCAGTGCCCTGTTTTCGTGCAATTCGGCATAGCGCCACCTACTGGCAACATAAAAAATGCTGGTTATCTCAAGAACCGTTCGTCCGATCGACTTCAACTTTAGGGAGTGCACTTAGGGGGACTGAATTCCGTGCAATTTGGCATAGCGCCACCTACTGGCAACACAAAAAGCGCTTTATCTCCATAGCCATTCATCGGATCGACTTCAAACTTGGAGAGTGTGCTGCTGGGAACCTGACATAGAGCAGTGCAGAATGTTGTGCAATTCGGCACAGCGCCACCTACTGGCAACACAAAAGGTGGTTTATCTTGAGAACCGTTCATCCGATTGATTCAAACTTGTGGAGTGTGCTCCTGGGAACTCGAAGTAGTGCGGCACTGAATTTCTTGCAATTTGACATAGTGCCACCTACTGGCAACACAAAAATCAGTTTATCTCGAGAAACATTTGTCCGATTGTGACTTCAAACTTGGGGAGTGCGCTGCTCGGACCCCGATGGAGTGCGGTGCCGCATTTCATGCAATTTGGACTTATTCCAGGACTGTCTGTATGTCTGTCCTTTGCGTATCTTGAGAACCGTTTGTCGGATCGACTTCAAACTTGCGTTTGGGGGACCTGACAGAGTGCGGGGGGGGGGGGGGGGGGGCACGGGGGGGGGGGGGGGGGGGTCGCCCACAGGGTGGTGCGCCCACAGGGTGGTGCATGGGGGAACGGGCACTGCACTAGTCCATATAAATACTTGATACACTCCTCGTGCTTTACCCAAAATAAAACATCCAGTGTCTGGCCTCATTTTATACCCGGGAGTTGTAATGTCATAAAACACATTTCCTGGCATACGCAGGCAGTTGGACAACCTGGTAAGTTCTGAAAATATGTGTCTGTTATTCCAGCTATCGTTATCGGTTGTTGGATTGTTAGTAATGTTATGCCGACATTAAAGAATGCAAGCTAAAAGCCGGCTAACAGAAGCGGCTAATGATAGCTCGCATCTGTTAAAACCATTGATGTATTAAAATAACCGATAACGTAGCCGGAGTAACTAATAAAACACATATTTTCTTACTACTTCAGTCCCCAACCAACGTTACTTTCTTATGCACCTTTCTCAAAACAATGTCATTTTTATTGAGGTCCATAGATATACAGTCTGGTAGACAGATCAAGCTGTGTCTTCCTTCTGTTTTACCAAGCAGTGTGTCTTCTCTATGTAAACTAGATCTATAAGCCTGTCCAGCCAATGACGGCTTGAGACTGGCTGCCAAAGCTGTCAATCATCCCTTTTTATATTGTCAAATAACTACTTAAAAACAAACTGATTAGAAAAATGACCACTTGCACAGGCATTAGCATGATAAGAACTATCTAAAATGATACAAACCACATTTGGGAAAAAATTATCTGACATGTACTTTGATTGTTTAGTTTGTCCATTTCCCCATCCACTAACATACTGGATAGAGCGGTGATCTAACATGCAGCGACTTCACTAAAGGGGACCAGAGGCGGTGTCCATCTTTTATATGTCGATGACTGGAACCAATGGCTGAATAGGCCCTTTTCACAGCAACCGTTTTGAGCTGGTAAAGCAGGAAGTAAAGTAGGTGTAACCAATATCATTAATGAGGGCCCTGGTACTGAACATCTAAATGGAATGGAACCATCATTGATGGTACCGCTACACGTTCTTTACTTCCTGCTTTACCACCTCAAAACGGTTGCTGTGAAAAGGGTCCTTACATTGGCATTGCTTGTTTCGTATTGGGGCATTTAGATAGCTGAGTTTCCATAGGCGCGTGGTCCTCAAGAAGAAAACACCAACCAGGCACAAGACCTGAATGAGTTAAATGTTGAGAGAGAGAGAGAGAGAGAGAGAGAGAGAGAGAGAGAGAGAGAGAGAGAGAGAGAGAGAGAGAGAGCTGAAGCTACTGTATCTTCTCATCTCTAGTGTCTTATGTGTTTTTATGGCTTCCTTCCCTGTTAAATGAAGTCAGTCAATGGGTTTGTAAAGTGACGAGCGGCAGCGCTGGCGCCTGTTTTGTTTCTTTTTTTAAGGTCCCTTTGGAGCCAATGTTCCTTTCTCCTTAAATCTACTGTAAACAGCCTGAGAGGAGGAGCACTGCAAATAAAAAGAAAACATCAAGTAATTTAGTCATTTAGTATTGACTCCAAAAATTATAATTGTCTTAAAATAAGTGGGGGGGGAAATCTGCTAGTGGTGTTATATAATTTCACTGGTTTCCAATGCGAATCAACTTCTTTCAAGAATTTTGTTGAATCAGGTGTTATTTTTTTGTAGTAGTGCAGTTTTTTCCTCCCATTTTCTCCCCAATTGTACTTGGCCAATTCGTCGTTGCTCCAACCCATCTGCTGATCTGGGGAGAGTTGTAGACTAGCATATGCTTCCTCCGATACATGTGCAGTCGCCAGGCGCTTCTTTTCACCTGGATCACGATATCCCCCCCAGTTCCCCTCCCCCAAACAGGCCCCCCAACTGACCGAACTAGTGCAGCAACCAGGAATCATACCCCACCGGCTTCCCACCCACAGACACGGCCTATTGTGTCTGCGGGTCTTGCGTCTGACCAAGTCGGAGGTACTGTACAGCTGACGGGAATTGAACCCGGGTCTCCGCGGTGGTAGGCCAGTGCTTTTACCTCCACACTACCCAGATGTCCTTATCTGCCTTATTCTGACTTGTTTCAACAGACTGACACTCATTTTTCAAGTTTTGAAGGCAGAATTTGAGACTAAATGACTCAGTAAAAGCAACTTTTTTCTTTTTTTTCCTCCCAAAAAGTGAAGTCGTACAGAATATAGGACAAAAAAGAAGTACAAAAATAAGGGTATTTTCTGCAGATGAAAAAGGAAGCTGAGTGGAAATAAAGCCTAGATTAAATAAACCACCAGTGTTGGGCAAGTTACTTTAAATTAGTAACTTAGTTACAGTTACTGCTCTGAAAAGTAACTTAGTTACTTTAAGTTACTCGTTCCTTTCCAGGTAACTAGTTACTAGGAAAGTTACTTTTTTTTAAACTCTCAATTCTCTTATTAATGCACACACATTATTTTGGGGTTGCTGTAGCACAGTGTGGGACAAGACAACTGTCAAATTTGATCATTGTACCCATTATCACTACGACAAAAAGTAGTGGAACAAGAAAACACAACATTTAGGCATTGAGGCATATTTATTGTTGCCTTCAAAAAGTAGCCAGTACACTTTTGGCAGTGTATAATTAACAACTGTATCAGTAGTAGTCTATAATATCCTGGCTGAACAACATAACAGCGAAGTGACACTCAGCAGCAGAGCCCAGCGCTGCAGATACTATAGGGACAGAGCAGAGCCCCAAAGCATGCCACTCGTCGCGGCTGCCTTTAATAGCAGTTCATCTCCAAAAGGCAGCAGACTTGCAGGCATTTTTTTTCCCATTTCATGACCAAACAACGCAAAACACACCGTGAACACCCTCCAACGCAAGGGGAATCTGTGAGTGAGAGACGAGTGCTTGCCTGGTGCAGGGCACTGGTGACAGACAGCCTTGGAGAGAAGCAAGGAGGAGAGGGCTCCATGCTGCTGACTCGCCGAGCTGCCCGAGCGGTGTGAAGTGAACACCGCTACCGTACGCAACACAGCTCGCGCAAAATGACCCGTTTCGCTATCAGAATTTGGTCCAGTAACATTAGAAAGTATAGAAGTGCCGCACGATTACTTCCTCATCAGACCGCCGTCACTCACATTTTACTCTCTACCCTCGCTGCTGTAGGTCCCGCACAGAATCGTTTTACCTGGAAATACAGTGATTAAGGGGCTCACGCACAAATGTCAGTGCAGTTCGACTTAAAAAAAAGTGGAGTAACGAGCCTGTTTAAACCGCAATATTTGTAAGTACGTTATGTTACTGATGAAGTAATTCGTTACAGTACTCGTTACCGCAAAAAGTAACTTAGTTACTGTAACGCGTTAGTCCCAACACTGTAAACCACACACGGAATAAAGAACGCTCTTGTCCGCGCCTGGGTTAGCATGATGGTAAAGTATCCCCTCTCTCTCCCACACGCTGTTAACAAGACTCATAAAGGCGCTGTCCTCTCCGCAGGGGTTTAACGAGCCCGCCGCCATCCTTCTAAAAGTAGAGAAATATGACGCCAGGTAAAGCCCCGACTGAAAAGCCCACTGTAACTCCTGGAGGAGAAATGTCAGGAACTCAGCGGGTCAAGGCAGACAGACAGAGATACAGACAAAGAGAGAGAGACACAGACAGAGAGAGAGAGAGACAGTCAGACAGACATAGAGAGAGGGAGAGAGATTAATATTATATTTTTGAACGACTTTTCACATTGTCTGAATCTGGTTGATGTTTTTG